>NW_027196839.1:0-72500 GCF_038502225.1 Cherax quadricarinatus
TTTCACCATTTCAAAATTACACTTACTAATAATAAACTTATGGATGATCATCATACATATAGAGTGATTCATTATAATTTATACTTACTAATAATAAACCTATGAATGATCATCATACATATAGAATGATTCATTATAATTTATACTTACTAATAATAAACTTATGGATGATCATCATACATATAGAATGATTCATTATAATTTATACTTACTAATAATAAACCTATGAATGATCATCATACATATAGAATGATTCATTATAATTTATACTTACTAATAATAAACCTATGAATGATCATCATACATATAGAATGATTCATTATAATTTATACTTACTAATAATAAACTTATGGATGATCATCATACATATAGAATGATTCATTATAATTTATACTTACTGATAATAAACTTATGAATGATCATCATACATATAGAATGATTCATTATAATTTATACTTACTAATAATAAACTTATGAATGATCATCATACATATAGAATGATTCATTATAATTTTTTGGTCGATCAGAAGAATAATTTCAGTTGTTAAATATAAACTTCACTTTTAATTCAATAAAATTAGGAAATCAGAACTTTTGGTAGTCAATAAGAGATGAACATTGTGTTCAGTAAACCAGACGAGTGTGACAGTTTGAAGCCGATCAGAAGACTTATTCTCCAGTTATGGCAGTTCACAATGATTCGAAGCTTCCTTAACTATTTTTTAAATATTGAAAAATCCCCCCCCCCACAAAATTTAACCTGAATTTCAAAGTTGTCAGCTGCATCAGCTGCGTCAGTCATTAAACACTGAAGACGTTCACGAGACGAAAGTACCAATGATTTATTTCACATTATATTACATGCAATGCAGCAGCAAATAGGCTATTATAACAATGAAGGAGAAGCCACTTGGGGATGGAAATCTTTAGCTCAAGATCTTTCACACACTCGTGCGTTGTCAGGAGCTATGCAATGTTGCAAGACAGCAACAGATGAGAGGGGAAATTCTCTGAAGCAAGACAGAAGGTTTCACTGACATCTTCTGTCTTGCCTCAAAGAATTTCTCCTAGTATCTGTTATTAACAAAACTAAGCGCTAAACTCATAAGGGTCATGTAGCTCTGCCCTCCTATCTGTTGATGTCTTGCAACAATGCGGTGTTCGTGACGACGCACGAGAGTACGAAACATCAACAGCTAAAGACTTCCATCTCCATATGGCTGGTGATCAACTACACCTACACACCTGAATTTCACTGTTGTTGGTGAATTAAGAGGCAGCTTTTGTGATTGTTGGAAACTGTGTACCTGGAGTGTGTCTGTCGCCAGGCCTCGCCGGGTCTGTCGTCAGGCCTCGCCGGGTCTGTCGCCAGACCTCGCCCGGTCTGTCGCCAGGCCTCGCCCGGTCTGTCGCCAGGCCTCGCCCGGTCTGTCGCCAGGCCTCGCCCGGTCTGTCGCCAGGCCTCGCCCGGTCTGTCGCCAGGCCTCGCCCGGTCTGTCGCCAGGCCTCGCCCGGTCTGTCGCCAGGCCTCGCCCGGTCTGTCGCCAGGTCTCGCCCGGTCTGTCGCCAGGCCTCGCCCGGTCTGTCGCCAGGCCTCGCCTGGCCTGTGACCAGGCCTCGCCTGGCCTGTGACCAGGCCTCGCCTGGCCTGTGACCAGGCCTCGCCTGGCCTGGCCTGTGACCAGGCCTCGCCTGGCCTGTGACCAGGCCTCGCCCGGCCTGTGACCAGGCCTCGCCCGGCCTGTGACCAGGCCTCGCCCGGCCTGTGACCAGGCCTCGCCCGGTCTGTGACCAGGCCTCGCCCGGTCTGTGACCAGGCCTCGCCTGGCCTGTGACCAGGCCTCGCCTGGCCTGTGACCAGGCCTCGCCTGGCCTGTGACCAGGCCTCGCCTGGCCTGTGACCAGGCCTCGCCTGGCCTGTGACCAGGCCTCGCCTGGCCTGTGACCAGGCCTCGCCTGGCCTGTGACCAGGCCTCGCCTGGCATGTGACCAGGCCTCGCCTGGCCTGTGACCAGGCCTCGCCTGGCCTGTGACCAGGCCTCGCCTGGCCTGTGACCAGGCCTCGCCTGGCCTGTGACCAGGCCTCGCCCGGCCTGTGACCAGGCCTCGCCCGGCCTGTGACCAGGCCTCGCCTGGCCTGTGACCAGGCCTCGCCCGGCCTGTGACCAGGCCTCGCCCGGCCTGTGACCAGGCCTCGCCCGGTCTGTGACCAGGCCTCGCCTGGCCTGTGACCAGGCCTCGCCTGGCCTGTGACCAGGCCTCCAGCTATACCAGAATGAAATAAGTGATCTCATCAACTTGAGACAGTAACAACGTGCACTTGCTTATTGTTCCATTGTTCTGGCTCTACTTACTCTACACAAGTCTTCAAAATTAGAAGCACTGTGTCACTAACACTTAACACACAATATCACTCACTGTCACTAACACTTAACACACAATATCACTCACTGTCACTAACACTTAACACACAATATCACTCACTGTCACTAACACTTAACACACAATATCACTCACTGTCACTAACACTTAACACACAATATCACTCACTGTCACTAACACTTAACACACAATATCACTCACTGTCACTAACACTTAACACACAATATCACTCACTGTCACTAACACTTAACACACAATATCACTCACTGTCACTAACACTTAACACACAATATCACTCACTGTCACTAACACTTAACACACAATATCACTCACTGTCACTAACACTTAACACACAATATCACTCACTGTCACTAACACTTAACACACAATATCACTCACTGTCACTAGCACTTAACACACAATATCACTCACTGTCACTAACACTTAACACACAATATCACTCACTGTCACTAACACTTAACACACAATATCACTCACTGTCACTAACACTTAACACACAATATCACTCACTGTCACTAACACTTAACACACAATATCACTCACTGTCACTAACACTTAACACACACTATCACTCACTGTCACTAACACTTAACACACAATATCACTCACTGTCACTAACACTTAACACACAATATCACTCACTGTCACTAACACTTAACACACAATATCACTCACTGTCACTAACACTTAACACACAATATCACTCACTGTCACTAACACTTAACACGTAGTATCACTGTATCACTAACACTTAACACGTAGTATCACTGTATCACTAACACTTAACACGTAGTATCACTGTATCACTAACACTTAACACGTAGTATCACTGTATCACTAACACTTAACACGTAGTATCACTGTATCACTAACACTTAACACGTAATATTGCGCACTGTATCACTAACACTTAACGTCACTGTATCACTAACACTTAACACGTAATATCACTGTATCACTAACACTTAACACGTAATATCACTGTATCACTAACACTTAACACGTAATATCACTGTATCACTAACACGTAACACGTAGTATCACTGTATCACTAACACTTAACACGTAATATCACTGTATCACTAACACTTAACACGTAATATCACTGTATCACTAACACTTAACACGTAATATCACTGTATCACTAACACTTAACACGTAATATCACTGTATCACTAACACTTAACACGTAATATCACTGTATCACTAACACTTAACACGTAGTATCACTGTATCACTAACACTTAACACGTAATATCACTGTATCACTAACACTTAACACGTAATATCACTGTATCACTAACACTTAACACGTAGTATCACTGTATCACTAACACTTAACACGTAATATTGCGCACTGTATCACTAACACTTAACGTCACTGTATCACTAACACTTAACATGTAATATCACTGTATCACTAACACTTAACACGTAATATCACTGTATCACTAACACTTAACACGTAATATCACTACCACTAACACTTAACAAGTAATATTACGCACTGTAACACACACATGCCGTCACTACCTCACCCAACACTAAAATAATCACAGTCACTGACATGTAAGGTTGAGGCAGAGCGACTGAACCAGCTCTCTCAGAACCACTGGTTCACCAGTCAAGTGTTTTGTCATATTTCTTTAACGTGGTTGTTATAGGTCATCAGATATATTTAGAACTTATTTGAATATATTTTATTTATGAACAGTTCATTTTTTATTTATATTACGAATCATAATCTAAATAGCTATAGCTGGATATCAGAAACGCGTCACTGACCAAATACTTATTTCCATTTTCACGTCTGACTCCACTAATGAGCCACACTCACCCGTGACGTCAACTCCAAGCCATACCCCCGGCCGGGATTGAACCCGCGGTCATAGAGTCTCAAAACTCCAGCCCGTCGCGGTAGCCACTAGCTGGCTAGCTGGTCTAGTGGCTAACGCGACGGGCTGGAGTTTTGAGACTATGACCGCGGGTTCAATCCCGGCCGGGGGGATGGGTTGGTTGTAATCGTGTCATTACGATTTCTTGAGTCAACTCCAAGTGTTGTACCTGACTTCTGGTCTAGTGTTTAAGCTCTGGTCATATGTCTATGCAACCCAGCACTTAGTGGGTCGTATTTCTCCCAGAGTATATACATGCTGAGACATTAATTCTTATTTTAGTAACTGGATTATTTATGACTGTTAGTGGACAGCTTACCAAGCAGCGTTCAGGAGCCTCGTGTAGGTGATAGGTTATAAACTCCAGCCAGCCAATCTATGCTGTAGGCTTTAAGAGGATATATACACGAAACAGTGTATTTTTCTCAGTTTATATATGCTAAGAGTATATATCAAATTAAATTTTAGAGATTAAAGTATTTTTGTGGGTAGGTTTTCCCCTCAAGGAAGGTTCCTTGATGTTGGTGAGGGGCTCTTGATTTAGGGAATTGGATCTGTGCTCCAGTTCCCCGAATTAAGCCTGAATACCTTCCACATCCCCCCCCCCGGAGCTGTATAATCCTCCGGGTTTAGCGCTTCCCCCTTGATTATAATAATAATAATGTGGGTAGGTTTTGAACCCCGTTAACCAACCAGCTTAATACATGTTTGAGAAAGGAGAGACTGATCACCTCCTACGAAGACTCAAGGACTGATAACGTCAAAACTGCTTCCTCTACTGTTTTTAGTGTTTTGAATTCGACTGAAGAAGACGGTAGCGGTATTAATGAAGTTACGGATTCTGTCAGTCACACACACACACACACACACACACACACACACACACACACACACACACAAACACAAACACACACACACACACACACACACACACACACACACACACACACACACACATGGAATATGTAACAACAAAATGCAAGGAGGCAGTGGAAAGGTTTATTCCCAAGGGCAACAGTAACAACGGGAAGACCAGAACGAGCCCCTGGTTTACCCAACGGTGTAAGGAGGCAAAAACAAAATGCAATAGAGAATGGAAAAAGTACAGAAGGCAGAGAACACACGAAAATAGGGAGATCAGTCGCAGAGCCAGGAATGAGTACGCACAGGTAAGGAGGGAGGCCCAACGACAGTATGAAAATGACAAAGCATCGAGAATCAAGACTGACCCGAAACTGTTGTATAGCCACATCAGGAGGAAGACAACAGTCAAAGACCAGGTGATCAGATTAAGGACAGAAGGTGGAGAACTCACAAGAAATGATCAGGAGGTATGTGAGGAACTGAACAGGAGATTTAAGGAAGTTTTTACAGTAGAGACAGGAAGGGCTGTGGGAAGACAGCACAGAAGGGAACATCAAGAGGGAATATACCAACAAGTGTTGGATGACATACGAACAACTGAGGAGGAGGTGAAGAAGCTCTTAAGTGACCTTGACACCTCAAAGGCAATGGGACCGGACAACATCTCCCCATGGGTCCTTAGAGAAGGAGCAGAGATGCTGTGCATGCCTCTAACCACAATCTTCAACACATCCCTTGAAACTGGGCAACTACCTGAGAAATGGAAGACAGCTAATGTAGTCCCCATATTTAAGAAAGGAAACAGAAACGAGGCACTAAACTACAGACCTGTGTCTTTGATATGTATTGTTTGCAAAGTCATGGAGAAGATTATCAGGAGGAGAGTGGTCGAACACCTGGAAAGGAACAAGATTATAAATGAAAACCAGCATGGGTTCATGGAAGGCAAATCTTGTATCACAAACCTCCTGGAGTTTTATGACAAGGTAACAGAAGTAAGACACGAGAGAGAGGGGTGGGTAGACTGCGTTTTCCTAGACTGCAGGAAGGCCTTTGACACAGTTCCCCACAAGAGATTAGTGCAGAAGCTGGAGGATCAGGCGCATGTAAAAGGGAGGGCACTGCAATGGATAAGGGAATACCTGACAGGGAGGCAGCAACGAGTCATGGTACGTGAAGAGCACACACACACACATATATCACATATGAGAGGCCCCTAGGAGCTAGAGACCACGTGGTTCTGTGCTTTGAATACATAGTAGAGTTGCAAGTGGAGAGGGTAGCAGGAAATGAATGGGAAAAGCCAGACTAAAAAAGGGAGGACTACATAGGTATGAGGAACTTCCTGCAGGAGGTTCAGTGGGACAGAGAACTGGTAGGAAAGTCGGTAAACGAAATGATGGAATACGTAACAACAAAATGCAAGGAGGCAGAGGAAAGGTTTGTTCCCAAGGGTAACAGAAACAATGGGAAGACCAGAACGAGCCCCTGGTTTACCCGACGGTGTAAGGAGGCAAAAACTAAGTGCACTGGAGAATGGAAAAAGTACAGAAGGCAAAGAACACAGGAAAATAAGGAGATTAGTCGCAGAGCCAGGAACGAGTATGCACAGGTAAGGAGGGAGGCCCAGCGACAGTATGAAAATAACATAGCATCAAAAGTCAAGTCTGACCCGAAACTGTTGTATAGCCACATCAGGAGGAAGACAACAGTCAAAGACCAGGTGATCAGGCTGAGGACAGAAGGAGGGGAACTCACAAGAAGCGATCTGGAGGTATGTGAGGAGCTAACCAGGAGATTTAAGGAAGTAATTACGGTAGAGGCAGGAAGGGCTCTGGGAAGACAGCACAGAGGGGAACATCAACAGGGAATATACCAATAAGTGTTGGACGAAATACGAACAACGGAGAATTTGCAGAAGCTGCTAAGTAACCTTGATACCTCAAAGGCGATGGGACCGGACATCTCCCCGTGGGTGGATAGAGAAGGAGCAGAGACATTGTGCCACTAACCACGATCTTCAACACATCCCTGGAAACTGGGCAACTACCTGAGATAAGGAAGACGGCAAATGTAGTCCCCGACCAGTGTCTCTGACTTGTATAGTATGCAAATACATGGAGAAGATTATCAGGAGGAGAGTGGTGGAGCACCTGGAACGGAACATGATTATAATTGACAATCAGCATGGCTTCATTGAAGGCAAATCCTATGTCACAAACCTTCTGGAGTTTTATGACAAAGTAACAGAAGTAAGACACGAGAGAGAGGGGTGGGTGGATTGTATTTTCCTGGATTGCAGGAAGGCCTTTGACACAGGTCCTCACAAGAGATTAGTGAAGACAGGGAGGCAATAACGAGTCATGGTACGTGAAGAGGTATCACAGTGGGCACTTGTGACGAGCGGGGTCCCACAGGGGTCAGTTTTAGGACCAGTGCTATTTTTGGTATATGTGAATGACATAATGGAAGGGATAGACTCTGAAGTGTCCCTGTTCGCAGATGATGTGAAGTTGATGAGAAGAATTAAATCAGATGAGGATCAGGCAGGACTACAAAGAGACCTGGACAGACTGGACACGTAGTCCAGAAACGGGCTTCTCGAATTCAACCCTGCCAAATGCAAAGTTATGAAGATTGGGGAAGGGCAAAGAAGATCGCAGGCAGAGTATAGGCTAGATGGACAAAGACTGCAAACCTCACTCAAGGAGAAAGATCTTGGGGTGACCATAACACCGAGCACGTCTCCGGAGGCACACATCAACCAGATAACTGCTGCAGCATACGGGCACTTGCAAACCTGAGAATAGCGTTCCGATACCTTAATAAAGAATCGTTCAAGACACTGTACACTGTGTGCGTCAGGCCCATACTGGAGTATGCAGCACCTGTTTGGAACCCACACGTTGTCAAACACGTCTAGAAGTTAGAGAAAGTACAAAAGTTTGCAACAAGGCTAGATCCAGAGGTCAGGGGAATGTCCTACAATGAAAGGTTGAGGGAAATCGGACTGACGACACTGGAAGACAGAAGGGTCAGGGGAGACATGATAACGACATACAAGATACTGCGTGGAATAGATAAGGTAGACAGAGACAGGATGTTCCAGAGAGTGGACACAGAAACAAGGGGCCACAATTGGAAGCTGAAGACTCAGACAAGTCACAGGGATGTTAGGAAGTATTTCTTCAGTCATAGAGTCGTCAGGAAGTGGAACAGCCTAGCAAGTGACGTAGTGGAGGCAGGAACCATACACAGCTTTAAGACGAGGTATGACAAAGCTCTGGAAGCAGAGAGAGAGAGGACTTAGTAGTGATCAATGAAGAGGCGGGGTCAGGAGCTGAGTCTCGACCCCTGTATTCACAATTAGGTGAGCACACACACATGAGATGGTAATGCAGCTATGTGCCTTGAATTAGAGAATAAAAAGTTAACTTTTACACAACAACAATTAGATGAAGGAGTAATGGAACAACGTGCAGTCAGTGCACATATTCCAACACCTAATTTACCTCCCTTCACAGAGGGTGAAGACATAACTTCATTCATTATCAGGCTTGAAAATTCCGCTACCCTCTGTGAATGGCCTGCTGACACCTGGGCTACCAGGTTAGGAATGTTATTTTCAGGTACAGCTTTGAATATCTATGCAACTTTGTCGCACAATATCATATGTAATTATAACCTACTGAAGAAGGCAATCCTTAAAGCATATCAAAAAACCACAAATTCTTATAGGAAAGATTTCAGGTATGCCACCTTACAGCATGGCCAAAACTTTCAGCAGTTACAAGTAACACTCTTTCGTTTGTTCGACTTTTGGATAGAGAGTTCAGGAATTGATCACAGTTATGAATCTCTTAGAGACTTCATGGTTGCTGACCAGTTCCTGACAGCTCTTCCCCACCAAATACGAACATTCATTATAGAAAGTAACCTGATTAAAGCTGAGGAAGTTGCTGAGGCTGCTGACCCGTATGCTGATGCTCACAATTCCTATAAAGACCAAAAGGGATCGAACCCTAAGGGCAAAGGTTCACCAGATCAAAAGAAAACAAAGCCTCCAATAGAAAGCAAACTAACTTCTTTTATTGCTGCTTGTCATTTATGTGGTGTTAAGGGACATAAACGTCCCGATTGTCCTTCTAAGAAGGTCCAAAAAGTTGGAAGATGTTTTAAAGACTATAATGACCAAGCACCCTTCTGTTCAGGAACAGTTAACGGACTTAATGTGTCTACCATTTTACGAGACACTGGATGCACATGTATAGTCATTTCTGATAAACTGTTCCCTAACCTTAAAGAAACTCATTCCTCTGCTATACTTTCAGACTACTTGGGCAGTACAGACACTTTTCCTACCATCCGTTGTTACATTAGGTCTAAATGGTTCACAGGTTGGTCTGAAGCCGTACTAGCTCCCATCACTTCTTGCTCCGTACTAATAGGTAATGTAAAAGGTGCCATTCTTCCTTCTGAGGTTGACCTTTCATCACCAAAGATGGACATAAGTGTTTCAGATCCTCTTCCTGTAGAGTCAGAGAAGCCGCTCGAAAGTTCAGATGAGACAATGTCTCGTGAGATTCATGTGGGATTAAAAACCAGTGATGCTTCTCTCGAAAGCGAGGAAGGATCACCGGTTCACTTGTTAGATGAAAGTGAAGATATCACCTCCGATACCATAAATGTCTTGACTAGGGCTCAGACCAAAGCCCAGGCTTCTCCTACTGTCCATCCTTTGATTTTCCCTGACTTTAAGCCTTTAGATATATCGAAGGACTCCTTTGTCAATTTACAACGTAATTGCCCTTCTCTCCAGAATTGCCATAATACCGCTAAACAAAATCAAGTGATCCAAAGGAAAAACTTTTCATATAAATTTGAATATATAAAAGGTATCTTGTACAAGTCAGTATTCAAATTAAATTCAGATGAGATAGACTATTCCATCTTAGTTATTCCAAGTCAATGCAGAGAGACTGTTCTTAAGATGGCTCATGACCTGCCAGTGGCCGGACATTTCTCGTATCGTAAAACCTTAAATAAAATTAGGGAAACCTATTTTTGGCCAAAAATGTCCTCAGATGTCACTACCTATTGTAGATCGTGAGAAGTTTGCCAACTGACATCCTCCCGAGGTACCAGGAGAGTACCTATGGTCAAAATGCCTATCTTTACGGTACCGTTTGAAAGAGTAGCTATTGACATCGTTGGTCCTTTATCTCCACTTTCATCTGGGGGACATAGATATATATTAACATTAGTTGATTATGCTTCGAGTTTCCCTGAAGCCGTTCCCTTAAAGACCATAACTACTACAGAGGTGGCTGAAGCCCTTTTGTCCATCTTCTCCAGAGTGGGCATCCCTAGAGAAATTTTGTCTGACCGTGGGACACAATTCACATCTGACTTAATGCAACATCTATACCAACTTCTGGGAGTGAAGCCTCTCTTCACCACACCCTATCATCCCAGCTGTAATGGGAGGATTGAGCGCCAGCATTCGATTCTCAAGTCCATTCTAAGGAAACTTTGCTCCCTTAAACCTAAGGAGTGGCATCGTTACCTACCCTGTGCTTTGTTTGCCATGAGGGAAGTTCCCAGTGACTCTTTGGGGTTTTCACCTTTTGAACTTCTCTATGGTAGACAGGCCAGAGGCCCATTGTGCATCCTTCATGACTTATGGACTAATGAGGAGGTAAATGCTGAGGTTCAGTCTTCTTACCAGTTTCTCCTTGACCTTAGATCCAAACTTGAGGAGACCTCTGACATAGTTTCGAAAAACCTAAGTTTGTCAATGGACCAGTACAAAACCTATTTTGATTCCAAAAGTCAGAGGAGAAGTTTTAACGTAGGGGATGAATTCTTGTACTTTTGCCGATTAAGTCAAATAAATTATTAGTAGCATGGAAAGGTCCGAATAAGGTATTAAATATTTGTGGGAAAGTTGACTACCTCATAGAAGTCAAGGGGAAACCTAAGCTTTATCATATCAACATCCTTAAGAAATATTACCGAAGAAATTCGGTTAACTGCCTTAATAACTTTGACTTAGTTTTTCCACACGAACTTGATAAGACAACTGAAGAATGTAAGGTGTGCGTAATTGATACCTCTAACTTAGACTATGATGAAGAACTACATGACTTGGTGACTCTTGACCACTCGGACGCAACCAACATTAATATTAATGAATCTTTGGATGACCATAAGAGACATGAACTACTTCAATGTGTGAGTAACTTTTCAGACGTCTTTACTGATATTCCAGGTGTTACCTCCACGGTAGTCCATAAGATTGACTTAGTGACGGACAATCCTATCAAACGAAAATTATACCCAGTTCCAGTTCACCTTAGGGATGCATTTGACCGAGAGGTAGACAAATTATTAAAACTAAAGATCATTGAACCTTCAGTATCTATATATTGCTCACATGTAGTCATGGTTAAGAAGGAGGATAATTCATATAGACTTGCTATTGACTTCAGAGGCCTTAATGCTATAACTCGGTGGGATGCTGAACCTATGCCCTTAACAGATAGCGATCTACACAATTTTCATGACGCTTCCTTCTTTTCAGAGATTGATATTGCGCAGGCATATCATCAAGTAATGTTAGATCCTTCTTCTAAGCAGTACACCGCTTTTCCTACCCACCAAGGACTGATGCAGTATAGAACTATGCCCTTCGGTTTGGTAACTGCCTGTGCTACCTACGTGAGACTGATGAGAAAGGTCTTGGGTAATATGCCAAATGTTTCAGTTTATTTTGATAACATTTACGTAATGACATCCACGTGGGGCGATCATATCTAAACATTAACATCAGTTTTGCGTAGGTTACGCTCACATGGCCTCACTGCCAAGCTGAAGAAATGCTTCCTTGGTTATAACAAGATTAGATATCTTGGACTGATATTTTCTAATAGCTCTCTGCAGCCTCTCCCCAGTAAGATCAAAGCTTTATTAGAATTCAAATTCCCCAAAACCAAGAAGCTCATGCGTAGCTTTCTTGGTTCTGTAAATTTTTATGCACGGTTTATCCCGAATCTTACTGATCTTACAGGCATCTTATCCGACTTCCTTAAAAAGTCTGTGAAGGAACCTTTTGAACTTTCCGACGTAGCTTGGGAAAAGTTTAATGAGATTAAAAGTATCTTTTTGAAAGACCCTATACTTAAGATTCCAGATATTAATAAAACATTTTGTTTAAGAACTGATGCCTCCAATACTGGCTTAGGTGCAGTGCTACTACAATACCATGATGGTACTCCCTTCCCTGTATGCTTCCTAAGCCGGAAACTCCTTCCCGCAGAAACGAGATACTCCACCATAGAAAAGGAATGTTTAGCCCTTGTGTGGGGTATCTCCAAACTTAAATTTTATTTGCTGGGAAAAGAATTCATTTTAGAAATGGACCACAAACCTTTGATATACCTAGAAACTTTTAAGGGAACCAACAGTCGCCTCTTGAGGTGGACATTGGCACTCCAGGCTTTTAAGTTCCATATTGTGTATATCAATGGTTCATCCAATTATTTCTCTGACTGGTTAAGTCATGACAGTCAGTAGAAGATTTGTTGCCTTACGCGACTTCCACATGTTAGAACTTTTTCCTCGCCTATTCTTCTTATACTCCTTGACTCTAAGTCTTGGTATGGGGGAGTGTGAGGGAAAAGTTCAATAGATAGGAGTAGAGATATAGTAACGATAGTTTCATTACCAGCTACTAGTTAAGGTAGGGTAAGTCAAGCTCCTGCCTTTCTTCCCCCTCCCCGAAAGTGATAGTTTCATTGCCGGCTACTAGTTAAGGTAGGGTGAGTCACGCTCCTGTTTTTCCCGCCTTTTCTCCCCCACCCCTAAAGTGATAGTTTGATTGCCGGCTGCTTGTTAACGTAGGGTCAGTCTAGCTCCCGCTATCCCTTCCCCTCCCTCTTCCACCCCCCCCCTCGAAAGGTGACGTGTGGGGCTCTGGTCAAACAGTAAATCACTCGACTCACAGCTCCCTACACTACTGTAAGTACATGCCTGCCTTGTATTCTAGTGGATTTATTGGTTGAAAGCTTCACTTTTGACCAATAATAAACTTAGTCCTTTCAGTCTTGCTCTAGGTTGACTGTTGTAATACTCACCACGTCTTTTGAGTAATGTACACTGCCATGGAGAGTGATTATTTAAGCAGTGGGTAACCTGTCTATCTTTTCAGCTTGGATGACAGTGAGGGTCACCTGTCAATCAACGAGAAGAACAGGAGATGGACTAACGTCCTGGAGACGTCCCATTTTGTATTGAACTACCTGTGCACCTGCATGAAATTGCAGGATGTAACCCCACATCATTGCAGTGGTAAAGAACCTGCTTTTCTGTCATCGGGATAATACTCACGGCGTTAATCTGTGAAGAACTAGCCAGTGGTGGTCACCAACACCTGCGACCCCCCCCCATCATCAGCAACGGCTACGATTTCAACAACAGTGTCACCAACACCAGACACCCATATACATATTAGCGTTGAATTCAGTTATCATTTATATTTTTCATTTTTCATTTTCTTTAATGTAGGATTAATATTTCATATTTAAGTGTTTTATATTTTATATTTTCTATATAATAAAGTGTTTATGTTTGTTATTATTTCTTTTTCTATTCACTAATTTTCCTGAGGAGGAGCCAGCCTTGGTAATACTGTCTGAAGTTGTTACAGGGCTGAGTAAGCCTTCACACAAGTACTACATCAAGTCTTTTCAAGTGTGTATCCACGTCTTTAGACATGACGATTACGTCATCTAAGTACAACGTAAGTGCATTACCTATGAGACCTCTAAAGATCATTCCAAGGTGAATTGCTAGGTGCAATAACTCCATCATCAAGCATTTGATTGATCAATTCTTCTGCGACAGCAACTTGTGAATGAGGCATTCTGTACGCAGGTATATAGATAGGTCTAGTACCAGGTTCAAGTGGAATACGATGGGACAATAAGTTCGTTATACCCATCTTCTCACCTGGTAAGGCAATGGCTTTACGACGTTTGTTCAACAGAGTCAACAAACGCTTGACTTCATCTGGGAAGTCAGTGGGAGCTAAGTCTTTCTCCTCAACTGGTGGAACAGATTGATCCAGTGAAGTGGATGAGGTCTCCCCGGTAGAAATAGCACCGACCCACTGGTCAGGTGACAACTCATCCTCTACCTGAACAGGGTAAGGATAGTGAACAAGGTCAACAAGATTGGTATTTGCTCTGAGACGAACACTGTGACCAGAAGTGTTAGCTAGGAAGAAATGGATCTTACTATCTCTTACAACATGTAAGGATGGTTCAACAAATAGACCTTTTACTTTGCAGGAATCACTGTCAACTAGGACGTTATCACCATCTGGAACACTAGGAACAACAACAGACACTCTAGTGAGGGCACTAGCTGCGACAGAAACGTCTTTCTGCAGACGGCATGTGACATCAACAAGAGATGGCATTACTAGTTGCAAGTAATTGTTTTCCGACAAGGCGTCCCCTGTGGAGAAACTACTACTTGAACTAGCAGACATTGCAGGGATAGGCTCAGCACTCAAGGTAGTCAGAGCGTCCTCGGACACTTGAGGTAACTGGACACTATCTTGCAAGTCTGAAGTTGCAGGAACACAGACAGGAGTGACAGGATCATCAGTGCCTGACCGCTTGGGTATGCTACTGGAAAATGCACTGGCCTGTAAGGACTTAATTCGAATGTCGTACTCTGCGGCAGTATGGCAGATCTCGGATCCAAGCTGGTAACCCCAAAATGGTACGATCAAGTCATCAATTTGGGCATGCCATCGATAAGGGTCGAGCACAATGCGTAAGTCTCGCATGGAAGCAAATCCCAGTAGAAGGTCACCAGGGAAAGTAATCTGGTCGACAACAAGGAAGGAAGCAGTGAAGTCTCTACCTTGGATAGAAAAAGTGAGGGAAGTCCGACCTCGGACACGCAGGTGAGAACCAGCTACTCCACTAAGGGAGGACACATGAGTCGGTTCTACGAGAAGGACATGTCGTAACTGCTTATCCCTAAACAAACTAGACCTGATAATATTGACTTGCGCACCAGAGTCCATGAACAAATGAACGGGCGCATTATGAACAGATGCTTGCACTATAGGGCCTATGGTTGCATTGGAAGTTATGTGCAAACAAAAAGGTGGATTGTCATCAGCAAAGATTTGTTCCACTTCATCCCCAAAATCATCTACGTCAGAGACATGTGAAGCAACATCATCAGCAGGATTGTCATTCTCGAGACTGCTTAAGGCTTCAAAGGAATTGTGAACGGGGATGGTGTACTCATTATCACCTACTGTCACCATGGGACGGTTTGACTGGGGCGCTCGAATTCCCCCGAATTGGAAGAATGAGCCTGGTTCTGGTTAGTTTGAGAACCACGATGTCTGTTTCCTCTACGGGTTCTGCGGTTGGAACGGCCACGGAAAGACCTAGAGTACTGAAGGTTGTAGAGAGCATTGCACTCAGATGTGTCATGTCCATGTATTCTATGATAAGTACAGTAGGGAAGATCTGACTGGTACTCATCATCAGTACGACGCCTCTTAGGGTGACTATCAGGACAATTAATTGCAATATGGCCACGGAAACCACAGTTGTAACAAGTCCGCTGACTATGGTTACTGAATGTACTATGAATACTACGAGGTTTATAATGACTCTGTACACTGGTCCTTGGTGATCGCTGAGATGGTTGACGACCACGATTTGTCGCTGTGGCACAAACAAGAGGTGGTGCAGACTGAGGCATAGGTGTGAAATTACTTTTGATACATGGGAAAGTACCCTGGGGGCACAAGGAACGTACATGATTTAGGGCTGTAAGTGGTTCCATCGTCACAGTTGGAGGATTAGCCTCATAAGCACACACGGAAGCAGGCGGCATTAGTTCTTTGATTGCTCCAAAAGCTGCTATTTTAGCAAACGATGCTGTGGATGGTTTATCCTCGTCAGGGACAAAAGCTGAGGACTGGACAGCATTGATAAATGATGATAAAAGTTTGTCTAATCTAACAGCAAATGCACTCAACGATTCATTAGTCATGGGTGTAGCATTCACTAGTTCCCTAAGAACGACATATGGATCAGCTGTTTTTACTGGTACAAGGAAAGAACGAATCAGTTCCTCATATTGTGACCACTTAGTAAGATTCCTGAAGTCTCGCATATCAAGGAGATCAACAACGTGAACAGCAGCAGGGGACCGATGAAGAGCTTCTTTCGCAAGTCTGATAAGACTTTCCTCTGAAGGAGGACCTTCAACTAGAGCATTAACACGAGAACGAATGGCAGTAAACCATGCTTCAAGACTATGTACATGGCCATTGAATAAAGGTAACGCATCAAGGGAATCACGAGTAAAACTATAGTGTCTCAGTGTCTGGGTCGGTCTGTCAGTCCATAAGGAACTGTGAGGACTGATGACAGGAGCAGCAGTAGCCTGAGAGGTCTGAATGTCGACATTCACTAAAGTATCACTTGGCGGTATGTGAGACATAATGGCAAAGAAGTTGCACGAGAACAAATAAGGCAAAAATAATGAACAATAAAAATGATACAAAATGCTAAAATTAAAATAAAAGAGATGCAACTAATTCTGCAGAAGTAATAAAAAAAAATGTCCAAGATACACTGCAAGAGGAAGGACAACTCAATGTAAAGGACTGCTGGACAAGATAAAAAAAAATTACATTTACAAGTAAAAAATATTACTGGAGACTGAATTAAATGCAAAATGAGCTGTCTGTACTCTTGCTAATAAAGGAATTAACTAATAAAACTGTAAATCAATGTAAAAAGTATAAAATAAAATCACTAAATTGTATGCAACGAGAGATAACTGGGAAATTTAAATATTTTCTAAGAATGCATAAACAAAATTAAAATATAATGCAAAGACAACATGAGGAAAAATAATAAAATGAAAAACAAGACTCAAACAATAATGAACTGAGAATAATAATGCATAAAAATATCAATAAAAGAAAATAATTCACTGCAGAACAAGTGCAACAAAATAAGGTGCAGAAATAATCAATGCAGTAATAAAATTTACACTGGGAAAATGTGGGTAAATAATAAAATAAAAATATGAAGAAAAACTGATTGAACACTTTAACTCTTAATTGTAAATTAGACAAAACAATTTACTCAAACAGAGTAAAGAACACATTTTACGTTAAAAAAGAAATTGAAATTACACTAAGAGTGAATTTGTTCAAAGAAATATGAAAAAATATGAATAAAAATAAAACAAGAAACAAAACTGGAAGTGTAACACTTACAAGTGGCGGGGCACACAACACTTACAAGTGGCGGGGCACACAACACTTACAAGTGGCGGGGCACACAACACTTACAAGTGGCGGGGCACACAACACTTACAAGTGGCGGGGCACACAACAATTACAAGTGGCGGGGCACACAACACTTACAAGTGGCGGGGCACACAACACTTACAAGTGGTGGGGCACACAACACTTCAGTGGCGGGGCACACACAACATTTTTTTTTTTTTAGTATATTCTTACAACAAAATCTTGCTGTGACTGATACGACAAAAATTGCTGGCAAAAATAATGGTACACAAGTCTGCGAAAAGATCAGGGAATGAGACACTGCTGGCATACGAAAAAAAGGACACACATAGAAATAAATGGATAATTTGGTATATCACGACAAATACTGGAGAATACAATGCTGAAAGAATACAAAAAAAAAATGAATGAATTACTTCACACGGAGTGACTGACTGGTACACTACACAATAATACTTACTACAGACAGAGAGTAGCATAAAAAAAAAAAAACAGATAAAAAAAACATATGAGATGAGCAATAACACTGAAAAATATTGCAAAAATAATGAGTCAAACAAACACTGAGTCTACACTGAAAACACAAGGCTTAGAGTACACAAGAAATTCACTGTAAATGTCTCACACACGCAAATGTCTTTAAATGCAGGAAAATGTCTCTAAACAGAAAATTATCACTGAAATCTGGAGTAGTAGACAGGATGACTAGTGATGAGGGGAAGGTTGTCCTGCGGGTGATGACGCCTCCTACACTCACACTGTCGTCGGAAAAAATGCGCTTTCTCGGTGAACTCACATAACTGGCTTTATTGTTGGCGCTCAGCTACAATCTCTTGGCCAATTATGTGAGCCAAAACAGTACTAGGACCCGGTACATCGGTGGAAAAACCCCACAGGTAGATGAGGTGAAGAGTGTGTGGCGGGTGGTGGTGGGGGCAGCGGAACAAGCTGGCCCTGTGCGCTCTCACTGCCACGCACTTCTCACCACGCACAAGGTGGCTTAACTAAATCACAATGCCACAGGGATGATGAAGACCACTCTTACCAGCATCCAAGCACAAGCGATATATGAGACAATACTTCAGAGGAACTTGCGTGGCTTACTTCTCTCTCTCAGCTGGGTTAGAAGCTGGGTTGGCTGACTGGCTTAACCCACGAGAATGGCTGACTGGAAGACGTGTAACGATGCACACAGCATGAAGGAGCAGGTGGATGACAGGAGACAGGCTGGATGGTAGGCTGAGGCAGGCTGACTAGCGTTCACTTCCACAGTCTGGCTTACTGACTGGCTTAATTGCAAAATCCGGGTCAACCCCTCGGAGATTGAAGCAATTAGCACACGAACTAAGCCAGGAAGCTTGAAAAATGGCTGCAACAGGCTTGCAGGCTGGAGTACACAGGGTGGAGAAGAGTGAGGGTAGCGAGTAGCTGAAGGTGGCGGACGGTTCACCTTTGACCTGCTGGCTCCCCACAAACAGTCTTCTAACGTCTGAAATACCCTTAAATCCACGCCCACACCGGTGCCACCATTTGTCATGTGGGTTTTCGATAACGTGGATGGGGTAAGAATACTCACGTAGGCTGGTAGTACGTATAATATATAACGGGAAGTATGGAAAGCGCCAACAGGCGACCTGCCTCTCTCTGCTCCCTATCTACGACTGACTCACAAGTGCCTACAGGGAGAGGGTGTTTGAAATCCTGCTATGGTCAGCAGCAATATGAATACAGTCAATGATTCACACAGACGGTTGGTAGTGAGTCATCTACTGGTACACTGGTTACTGGTAACTGGTTGCTAGGAACTGGTACTACTACTGAGAGGACGGGTGTATCAGGCAAAAACAGGCATATCAGGCGAGGACAGGTGTGTCAGGCGAGGACAGGTGTATCAGGAAAGGACAGGCGTATCAGGCGAGGACAGGTGTATCAGCAAGGACAGGTGTATCAGGCAAGAACAGATGTATCAGGCGAGGACAGGTGTATCAGGCGAGGACAGATGTATCATGCGAGGACAGGTGTATCAGGCGAGGACAGATGTATCAGGCGAGGACAGGTGTATCAGGCGAGAGCAGGTGTATCAGGAAAGGACAGGCGTATCAGGCGAGGACAGGTGTATCAGGCGAGGACAGGTGTATCAGGCAAGGACAGGTGTATCATGCAAGGACAGGTGTATCAGGAGAGGACAGGTGTATCAGGCGAGGACAGGTGTATCAGGAAAGGACAGGTGCATCAGGTGAGAACAGGTGTATCAGGAAAGAACAGGCGTATCAGGCGAGGACAGGTGTATCAGGCGAGGACAGGTGTATCAGGCAAGGACAGGTGTATCAGGCAAGGACAGGTGTATCAGGAGAGGACAAGTGTATCAGGAAAGGACAGGTGTATCAGGAGAGAACAGGCGTATCAGGAAAGGACAGGTGTATCAGGCGAGGACAGGTGTGTCAGGCGAGGACAGGTGTATCAGGCGAGGACAGGTGTATCAGGCGAGGACAGATGTATCAGGCGAGGACAGGTATATCAGGCGAGGACAGATGTATCAGGCGAGGACAAGTGTATCAGACGAGGACAGGGGAGGCGGAGACAAAGGTTTAACACCTGTAATAGTAGCTAGTATGGGAATACCGACAAGTTGTATCTGATGAAGACATGCAAGAACCAACTGAAAGTCCTATTTAGACAATATTTCGCCTGCGAAGCAAGTCTTGATCAAGTTTAGTTAGATAAACGGACATAGTTGCAACGTATAATGCCCCAGGAGCTTTCTCAAGTCATTACAGACAAGGAGGAGGTAAATTTCAAAGAGTATACCGATATGTTTTTTACACCACATATATGTTCGTGTGGGGGTGAACGTCCCAGTGGTCCGGTCCATCACCAGGTAGGTGCGTTGACTGACATTATTGATTTGCAATAATCAATATTAAATTACTGATTCGTGATGATTTAGTTCTTCAAAGTGGCGTGAGATGAAGGATATTCATTAATATTCTTGTTTCCATTACAGTGTAGATTACGGCTGATTGCGGGACAACTCGCGCTGCATGCCGAGTACATATATTTTCTTTATCTTTAAAGTATACATAAGTAATGAGCATATTGTTGGTAAGTGTAAGTTGTATTTACACATGACAAGTATTCGAGGGCGTGGCTTATGATACAGTGTTCTTTGAAACGTGTGGGTTTCCAGGCGAGGCTCAGGTGACCGTGGTTGTCACCTGGATGGGTAGGACATAGCTGAGACAGTCAGTACGATGTCTAGTGTCAGTAATTACAGTAAAGTAGACAGTAAGAAAATTATTAAAAGTTAATTTAATGTTGAATAATACAATTCTGTACTGTGAAATTACTCTGTAATTGTTATTGAAGTTACTCTATAATTGTTAGTTAAGTTACTCCATAATTGTTAGTTAAGTTACTCCATAATTGTTAGTTAAGATACTCCATAATTGTTAGTTAAGTTACTCCATAATTGTTAGTTAAGATACTCCATAATTGTTAGTTAAGATACTCCATAATTGTTAGTTAAGTTACTCCATAATTGTTAGTTAAGATACTCCATAATTGTTAGTTAAGTTACTCCATAATTGTTAGTTAAGATACTCCATAATTGTTAGTTAAGATACTCCATAATTGTTAGTGAAGTCACTCCATAATTGTTAGTTAAGTTACTCCATAATTGTTAGTTAAGATACTCCATAATTGTTAGTTAAGATACTCCATAACTGTTAGTTAAGATACTCCATAATTGTTAGTTAAGATACTCCATAACTGTTAGTTAAGATACTCCATAATTGTTAGTTAAGATACTCCATAACTGTTAGTTAAGATACTCCATAATTGTTAGTTAAGATACTCCATAACTGTTAGTTAAGATACTCCATAACTGTTAGTTAAGATACTCCATAATTGTTAGTTAAGATACTCCATAACTGTTAGTTAAGATACTCCATAATTGTTAGTTAAGATACTCCATAACTGTTAGTTAAGATACTCCATAATTGTTAGTTAAGATACTCCATAATTGTTAGTTAAGATACTCCATAACTGTTAGTTAAGATACTCCATAATTGTTAGTTAAGATACTCCATAACTGTTAGTTAAGATACTCCATAATTGTTAGTTAAGATACTCCATAACTGTTAGTTAAGATGCTCCATAATTGTTAGTTAAGATACTCAATAATTGTTAGTTAAGATACTCCATAACTGTTAGTTAAGATACTCCATAGTTGTTAGTTAAGATACACGGGGGTCAACGCCGCGGGGGCGTTGACCCCCGGAACTCTCTCCAGGTAAACTCCAGGTAAACTCCAGAAGTTACTATATAATTGCCAGTTAAGTTACTCCATAATTGCTAGTTAAGATACTCCATAATTGCTAGTTAAGTTACTCCATAATTGCTAGTTAAGTTACTCCATAATCGTTAGTGTAGTTACTACATTATTGTTAGTGTAGTTACTAGATAATTGTTAGTGAAGTTACTTAATAATTGCTAGTTAAGTTACTACATAATTGCTAGTTAAGTTACTCCATAATTGTTAGTGAAGTTACTCCTTAATTGCTAGTTAAGTTACTCCATGATTGCTAGTTAAGTTACTCCATAATTGCTAGTAAACTGTGATAGTTGGCCAGAATACTCGGAATGACATTATTTTGGTGTTTAACATCGTCTCACATCATCGTCACAACCATCGTCTCACATTATAGTCACAACCATCGTCTCACACCATCGTCACAACCATCATCTCACACCATCGTCACAACCATCATCACACACGATCGTCACAACCATCGTTTCACACCATCGTCACAACCAGCGTCTCACATCATCGTCCCAACCATCGTCTCGCACAATTGTCGCAACCATCGTCTCACATCATCGTCACAACCATCGTCTCACATCATCGTCACAACCATCGTCACACCATCATCACAGCCATCGTCTCACACCATCGTCATAACCATCGTCTCACACCATCGTCACAATTATCGTCTCACACCATCGTCACAACCATCGTCTCACATCATCGTCACAACCATCGTCTCGCACCATCGTCACAACCATCATCTCACATCGTCACAGCCATCGTCTCACACCATCGTCACAATTATCGTCTCACACCATCGTCACAACCATCGTCTCACAGCATCGTCTCAACCATCGTCTCACATCATCGCCACAATCATCGTCTCACACCATCGTCACAACCATCGTCTCACACCATTATCACTACCATCGTCTCACACCATCGTCACAACCATCGTCTCACATCATCGTCACAACCATCGTTTCACACCATCGTCACAACCAGCGTCTCACATCATCGTCACAACCATCGTCTCGCACAATTGTCGCAACCATCGTCTAACATCATCGTCACAACCATCGCCTCGCACCATCGTCACAACCATCGTCTCACATCGTCGTCACAACCATCGTCTCACATCATCGTCACAACCATCGTCTCGCACCATCGTCACAACCATCGTCTCACATCATCGTCACAACCATCGTCTCACACCATGATCACAGCCTACGTCTCACACCATCGTCACAACCATCGTCTCACACCATCGTCACAACCAGCGTCTCACATCATCGTCCCAACCATCGTCTCGCACAATTGTCGCAACCATCGTCTCACATCATCGTCACAACCATCGTCTCACATCATCGTCACATCCATCGTCACACCATCATCACAGCCATCGTCTCACACCATCGTCACAACCATCGTCTCACACCATCGTCACAATTATCGTCTCACACCATCGTCACAACCATCGTCTCACATCATCGTCACAACCATCGTCTCGCACCATCGTCACAACCATCATCTCACATCGTCACAGCCATCGTCTCACACCATCGTCACAATTATCGTCTCACACCATCGTCACAACCATCGTCTCACATCATCGTCTCAACCATCGTCTCACATCATCGCCACAATCATCGTCTCACACCATCGTCACAACCATCGTCTCACACCATTATCACTACCATCGTCTCACACCATCGTCACAACCATCGTCTCACATCATCGTCACAACCATCGTTTCACACCATCGTCACAACCAGCGTCTCACATCATCGTCACAACCATCGTCTCGCACAATTGTCGCAACCATCGTCTAACATCGTCACAACCATCGCCTCGCACCATCGTCACAACCATCGTCTCACATCGTCGTCACAACCATCGTCTCACATCATCGTCACAACCATCGTCTCGCACCATCGTCACAACCATCGTCTCTCATCATCGTCACAACCATCGTCTCACACCATCATCACAGCCTACGTCTCACACCATCGTCACAACCATCGTCTCACACCATCGTCACAACCATCGTCTCGCACCATCATCACAGCCTACGTCTCATACCATCGTCACAACCATCGTCTCACATCATCGTCACAACCATCGTCTCGCACCATCGTCACAACCATCATCTCACATCGTCACAACCATCGTCTCGCACCATCGTCTCACACCATCATCACAGCCATCGTCTCACACCATCGTCACAACCATCGTCTCACACCATCGTCACAACCATCGTCTCATACCATCGTCACAACCATCGTCTCACATCATCGTCACAACCATCGTCTCATACCATCGTTACAACCATCGTCTCACACCATCGTCTCAACCATCGTCTCACATCATCGCCACAATCATCGTCTCACACCATCGTCACAACCATCGTCTCACCATCATCACTACCATCGTCTCACACCATCGTCACAACCATTGTCAGCATAGTTGCTGATCCCTGTGTTGTATAGCATATCTATCATCCATGTGTTTATATAGAAGACCCCTTAGGCCTGTGACTGTATGACGTCACAGGATGCAGCTTGAGTGTGAGGCGAGCTACCTCGGCCTCAGTCGGCGTTTGACACAGGCTAGGACAAGGCAGAGGCTGGGCTCCATCTCCCATCATCACAGTCTGACAATATATCGTTACCATCCAACAAGTGTGTCTACCTTCAACCCTCGATATCTCCATTTAAGAACCCCTACGATAAATGGTGACAGCAGAGGGCCTGTAATTCTGACGATTACAGCGATTTCTGGAGATAAATTTCGACCGAGCCGCCTGCCATCTTGTGAGTAGGCCTGCCGAGAAGGTTACCGCCAGCCAGCTACCTCAGCCAGTTCCTCCCGCCCAAGCTCCTACCAGCTTCTACACCATTCACTGGTCAGTATCTTTGTATTTGTGTTTATCTGCTTATTTGCATCACTCCCGAGGGGTTGACCCAAGTTTGCAAAATAAGCCAGCTTCCAGTCTGTGGTGGGGAAGCCAGAACAACCGAGTCCAGTCTTTTGCCTGCCAAGCCAGCTTCCACCCCTGCTGTGCTCATCGTGAGAAGTTATCAAGCTATTCAGTGTGAAGGGTTAAGATAAGCCAGCTAGCAACTAACCCAGGTGTCTTACCCCAGTACTCAAGCTAGGCACATGAGTACAGTTTTCATAGCTTTGTGTTCAAGCTCCAAGCCATTCTGAGTGCTCTTTTTCATCCCTGTGGTGTTGTGGTATTTCGTGGGTGTATTTTAAGCCAGCCAGCTTAGAATATCTTTGTGCAAGTGTGGGTTTCCGCAGTGAGGCTTACGCCGTTCAACCCATAGGCCCACGACCATGTGTGTCTCACCACGCGGTCTCGGTCTTAGCCCTGCTAACCCCACCCACTCACCACGTGGCCTCAGACACCTTAGCCCTGTTTACCCACAAACCCAACCACTCTCACTGTGTTTTGGTACTCACCCAATCTCTACCAGTGTTTTGGCACACTACTAAGGGCTGTAGCACCATATTTTAAGGACCACATAGGGGGTCAAGAGCTAGAGTGCGTCTTCGACAGTGGCGCCACCGTTAAAAGCCTCCTGTGTGAAGTCTATCGTCGATGTAAGGGCAATTCTACGATCACGTGTGCAGAGGACAGCAGCAAGACGACATAAACAATCCTCCAACCATCCACCATCTACCTCATTCTACACCAAGTCGTTACAGTGATAATATTTTTCATAGAGACATTTGTGAGTGTTGAGACATTTTTTTTGTGTTCCAGTGATTTTCTTAGTGACATTCAGTGACTCTTGATCAGACTCAGTGTTTATTATATACTGATTGCAATTATTTGATAATCTTCTTAATTCAGTGTTAATTTTCGTGCATTATCTTATGTCTGTTGTGTTGTGTGTCTTTTTATACACTTGAAGTAAGTACTTAGTGTTTTTCCTTTGTTGTGTGTGTAACATATGAGCAGTATAGAACTTGTGTTTGCACTTCACAATCACCTAGTGTTCTCAGTATTCAGTGAAGCATTTCAGAAATTTTTCACCTTATATTCTGCATCTTAACTCAGTGTTGTCTCAGTTATATACATTTCTTTTCATCCCAGCATTTGTGTATTCTTGTTTTGTTCCCTGTGTGTTGAACATTTTTGTTTTGTGTTCATATTCTTTCATTTAGCCAGTGTCTAATTTGTCTTATTTCCACAGACAACAGTGCCATTGTTTAGTGCAAGCAAGATAATTGTGGAGAAAATTTCTCCAGGAGGGGGGTATCAGCCCCTTTCAGCCCCTTCAGCCCCTTCAGCCCCTTTCAGCCCTGAGGGGCCCAGCCCTCTCAGAAGGGGCAAATATCTTGTTTACTGCTACAGCGAGTAATTGACCCCAGATGCAGTACCAGTATGTGACGTGGCTCGACGCTCCGTGCGGTCCTGTGTTGCAGAGTGTATTTTAATAAGAGACAGTACATCTCTTACTTTAGCAGGACAATTAAGGAAAATCCTGCTCCCACTTTATTACCATAGTAAAGATAGTGGACATTGTTGTCTATGCTTAAGACAGCAAGAATCAAACATTCTGCTTTGCCTCATGGAGGAAGTGGCAAGGAAGCAAAAGTACTATGTCAGCTTTTCCTTTGTGCAAAGGGCAGTAACGGCGTGGGGTGCTGTGGCATCTTGAGATTACTTTTGACACTACTGAGAGTGACACTGACGCCAGGATTACCAACAAAGAACGATCTGTACGTTAGTGTGAACAAAGTATCTCATAAACCACAATAAACACTTAAGAGAAGTGTGATCAGCTTCTTTAGTGATTAGAGTGTGAACAATAAAGACAAATCTTGTGGAACACAGTGTACCAGTGTGCATATTCCTAGACTATGAAAGACGTGGACATCCAAGGACACTTCAGCTTCTATCAAGTCACCGATAGCTGTCAAAGGTGTGAAGAACACCATGGCTCACGCTACAAGAGCAAGGTAGGTTACGAATTTCTTGTAGTACGGGGACTGCGCAGTTCTTGAGTCGCAAGGAGTTTGTAATCAACCTATAGTCGGCAGTAAGGTGCGGACTTTTGAGTCCAAACAAGTATGTAATTTGTCAGCAATCAGTGAATGAAATATGCTGACATAACACCGCCTAGGGGAAATTTATAATCTTACAAATTATAACTCATTTTCAGCCCGTTGAGAGATGACTTCGACAGCTTCTCAAGACCTCGTCTGCAGGGGCGGCTGTGCAGGCGATGAGCTGTCTTTCTAAGTTAAGTACAAACTCTTTAAACTTAGCTGGTAATCCCATTTCTCAACATATTGGTCATACACAAACCAGATAAAGGCCACACTGTCGTCCAAATATGTTGTACTACTGTGTACAAATAACCTACGAGCCAAGGTCCTTCGAAAAAAGCTGTAAAACTAGTGTTTTTACAATATAAATCAGAATATATGAGTCCCTCCAGACTCAATTGCAGAGAATGGGCAGCCAAAAGAAAACGGGCGCTCACCCAGTGTTCACCCAAAGAAAACGGGAGCTGGGTGACTCACCCAACAAGAAAACGGGGGATGGCACCCGGCATCCACTGCTCCAAGCTCTAAGAAGTGCTGACTAAGACAACAAAAACCGAAGTGATGTTCGGTTTGTCTGAGTGTATATACACATAGTGTTTATAATGTTTATAGACAGAAATTAAGAGACAAGATAGTGTTAAAGTTTGTTTCTTATAGATCTACCTGTTATATTAAAGGAACTTATATATAAAGTGTAAGCTTTCAAATATATATTAACAGTGACATTTATATATGTGTAATATTCATGTGTGATTTGCAGTTATACAATGACATTTATAGTGTATAGTGAATGAAGTGCATAACGTTATTTACGATTAATCATCGTGGTCAGGCTGACACAGCAAACTCAAGCCATAAACACCAGCCACATGTACTGTGTACCCTTCATTGTCATTGACCCTGAGGTTAAGCTTAGTGGGTCAGTAGTGTCTGACTCGATTGTTGCTGACTTAAGCATAACAAAAACTCAGCTGTTTATAGCAGTACAGTGTTTTTTAAACACTCTAAGTGTGGTGCTAGAATTTTCAGTATACCATTAAAATGGCTTGTTTGAAAACTCAGTTTCAGTCTTTACAGACTAAGATTACACAATTAGAAAATCTAATTTCAGTCTGTATAGGATTAACTCAAGATACAAACATAGATTTTGATGATCTTAAGGTCAAATTTGAATTACTTGCACAACGTCTGAAAATAATTAATTCAGACTATACACATTATGAAAATAAATTTCTTGAATCAGACCCATCTGAGGATGAAATTAAAAACGTTTTGGATACTTTTAGTAATCACCAATTAAGGTGGACAGGAGTACAGGTTATCTGCCGCAAAACTCTGTCACAGAGACCTACTGTAACTAGTGGTCAAACACCTGTTACACCTGTAACAACAACAAGTGTCCCATTACCAAGCTTACCTAAGTTGTCATTACCTATTTTCCAAGGTCATAATTATGAAGAATTCATTAGTGGTTTTCAGTCCATAGTAAATTCACGAACTGACATAGATGAGATTGCTAAGTTTAATTATCTTAAATGTCTTGTGAAGGGAGAACCTTATGAACTGATTAAGTCATTTCCGGTGGTTAAAGGCAATTATCAGATAGTCTTACGTGTCTTAGCAGACAATTACTTTGATGATGACAAGGCCAGAGTTAGACATGCAGTCTTAATATCAAGCTTGAAGCCACCCAAACATTGTTTTTCAGACTCACAGGCATTTAGAATCACATTAGACAATAGTCTCAGATCTCTAGGTGCTAAATATGACCTAAGACAATGTGATTGGTTTATCAGTGGTATTGTACAAGATAAGTTGTCACCACAAACTATTGAGCGATTAAATATTATGTTCAATAAACGTTATTTCACTTGTGAAGAAATTAGAAATGGTTTACAAACAATAGTTTCATGCATGCAAGCAACGAGACAAGACGAAAAATCCACAAATCCCGTGGATAATAAACCTTCAACTCAGTGTAAAAAGAGTATAACTACTCCCACTAAACCACAGAATGGGAAATCCCATATAGGCATTTATCGAGCTGTGAATACAATAGACAGTAAACAGACTGTCACACATAAACGTACTCCAAAATGCGTACTTTGTGATAGAACACATTGGGCACAGTATTGTATTCAATACACATCAATGTAGGCACGTAAACAGCGTGTTCATCAGCTGAAAAGGTGCATCAAGTGTTTAGGTGAACACAAGGGAGGAAAATGCTCACTGAAGAAGTGTTTTAAATGCAAGGGTATGCATCATTCAGCATTATGCCCAAATACTTTTGCTGAACAGCAGAAGACTTACACAGAATCAGGAAGTCAACAAGCAACAGCATTAAATGTGAGAGATAAGTTTAAAGCAACTGCTCTCCCGATAGCTCGAGTTGAGTTATCTAATAAATTACACAAAACCAATGTGCTAACACTATTTGATCAAGGCTCACAAAGGTCCTTCATAAGAAGATCAGTGTTGCAGAAACTGAATAAACAACCCTATGCCAAAATACAGTTAGATATAGCTGGTTTCTTCCACAATTCTGGTAAACAGACATAAGACCTAGCCAGAATCACTGTTGGTCTAGGAAACAGGAAAAAGACAGTAGAAGCTGTGGTAGTAGATGATTTGCCTAAGTCTGTGCAGATCCAGGGATTAAAAGAAACAGTTGCAGCACTGAAAGCAGCTAAGGTCAAGTTAGCCTGTCCTGACATACAGACGGACACTATTAGTCCAATTGATTTAATCATTGGAAGTGATTATTATCACTGTTTTGTGCAAAATATAGTAAGTAAACATGATGTTCACTTGCTGAAAACAGCAGGAGGCCACATGATATGTGGTCCCATTCCCTCTCAAAGTGGGAAAGAAGCTGATATTGATTCAGTGGAAAATGTACTAGTTACGAGAATAACCGCTGATCATGTACCACAGCAAAAATTATCATTACTGGAAGAAATGAATGAACCAGTTGATAAGTTGTGGGATTTAGATGCGATAGGTATTGATGTAAATAAACCAAGCCCACAAGAGTCTCAGACTCATAACCAATATTTGGACACTGTCAAATATGAAGATGGACAGTATTGGGTTAGGTTACCATGGAAATTAAATCCACCACATCTGCCTAGCAATTATCGCATGGCTTTCGGACAAATGAAAGCACAAATACATGAGCTCAGGAAGAATCCAGCGCTACTGACTGTCTATGAAAATATCATACAAGAACAGTTGGACAATAAATTCATTGGGGAAATAGTCGAAGATAAGTTAAAGACAAACGCTCATTATCTCCCGCACCATGGAGTCAGAAAAGATTCTGAAACAACTCCACTACGTGTTGTATATAATTGCAGCGCGCGTGCAAATAAAGATGTAGCAAGTCTTAATGACTGATGACCGGACCCTCACTAACTGAGAAGCTTGGAGACGTGCTTATGAAATTTCGCACAAACCCATATGCCTACACGGCTGATATTTCCAAAGCTTTCTTAAGAGTAGGACTACAAGAAATAGATAGAGATTATACTCGATTCTTGTGGCCTGAAAATCCACATGATCCTCAAAGTCCTGTGAAAACTTATCGTTTCAAGTCAGTATTGTTTGGTGCAACATCCTCTCCATTCTTACTAGAAGCTACTCTAAATACACATTTGAAGAAATCTGAAAGTCCCTTCAAAGAAATCTTAAAGAAAAGTTTCTGTGGACAATCTTCAAGGTAGTGTGAATAAAGAGGAGGATTTGAAATCCTTATACAGAGAAGCTAACAAGGAGATGAAAGAAGCAAATATGCCTCTAAGGATGTGGAATACAAATTCAAAGCAATTGAGGGAACTTATCAGAGAAGATTTCCCTGAAGCTGAAATTCCTGATTGCAACAATATGCTGGGACTTAATTGGAACACACAGGAAGATTCAGTGGTCCCTCGTTTTTCGTAATTAATCCGTACCTGGAGGAGCTACTATAAACGAAATTTACGATTTGCGAATCAATTTTCCCCATAAGAAATAATGTAAATACAATTAATCCGTTTCTGACTCAGAAGTATTAAAACAAAAAATTTTTTTACATGAAATATACATGTAGTACATAAACAATACAATGGGAAATAATGAATGAAACATTAACAGCATAATACTTACCTTTATTGGAGATTCTTATTAGTGTATGGGAGACTGGAGGAGGAGAGAGATTGGATTGTTTACAGTTTGGAAGGGGAATCTCCTTCCAGCAACACCTCAGGTACCAATTGCTTTTCTGGGGTTGCTTCTCTTCTCTGTTTCTTAATGCCACTAGGACCACCTTGAGAGTCACTGGAGTCCTGTCTCACAAAGTACTTGTGGAGAGAGCTCTGTTTCTGGCGTCTCTTTAACACTTCCCTAAAATGGTACAAGACTTTGTCACTGTACATATTTCTCACCTTCTTTACCACAGGCTTGGCACTAGGAGCTTTCTTTGGAGCCATGGTAGCTTATTTAGTACTTACAAGCACTAAAATGAGTGGAATATTATGAAATATTTCGTAGGAGCACTTGAGGGGACCTTCACTCACTGGTAAACAATGCCAGACTGGCTGGGTAGGGAGGCCTCCCCGGCTCACACCATGCGTAAGCGTCCTGGACGAACTTCTATTCGCGAGTCAACCTATGAAAAGCGAGTCCATGTTTATACGAAAATACCCCTATGATTGGCGAAATTTACGATTGCCGAGAACTACGAAAAGTGAGGGACCACTGTACTTTGAGTCTCAAAAAGATAAACAATAAATCATACAGTACACTCACTAAACGTAGTTTACTGTCAGAGGTATCACAATGTTTTGATCCTCTAGGACTCGTCTCACCAATTACCATAAAGGGTAAAATGCTTATGCAAGATGCATGGAAGCTCAAAATTGGATGGGATGAGAACTTGCCTCTAGAAATGAGTCAAGCATGGGATGAAATATCCAAGGAGTTTAAGCAACTTCATCAAATTAAATTTCCCAGAAAAATAGGTCAAGAGGGAAACAATTACACATTACATGTGTTCTGTGATGCGTCAACCAGAGGTTATGGCGCTGTAGCTTACATGAGTAATGCTGAAGGAAGTACACTAATTACTTCAAAGGCCAGGGTAGCACCCTTGAAGGTCAGAACAGTACCACAATTGGAGTGATGAATGGTTTGAAAAACCGACAAGTTGAAGATTGAGACACTTATGCAGCATATGGGAATCTTTATTCAGGAAACGTTTCGCCACACAGTGGCTTCTTCAGTCCAATACAAAGAGGAAGGCGTAAGGAGAGGAGGAGAATGAGGTAATCAGTCCCTCAACCTGGAGTCGATGTGTTCAGTCCATCAATCTTGTAGAATGTACAGCATAGGGCCGTAGACGTGGCTTATATACTGTAGTGATGTGAGGTGAAGCAGGCGGAGGCGGGGTCATAGTGGTACCATCCACTAGTCGAAGTAGGTCTTCGTCCAAAGGTTGAACAAGTGTTGAAGAATTCTTTGTAACAAGATCCCATGATGCTGCAGTGTCTGACAGTTGTGATGAATGGTTTGAAAAACCGACAAGTTGAATATTGAGACACTTATGCAGCATATGGGAATCTTTATTTCCTGAATAAAGATTCCCATATGCTGCATAAGCGTCTCAATCTTCAACTTGTCGGTTTTTCAAACCATTCATCACAACTGTCAGACACTGCAGCATCATGGGATCTTGTTACAAAGAATTCTTCAACACTTGTTCAACCTTTGGACGAAGACCTACTTCGACTAGTGGATGGTACCACTATGACCCCGCCTCCGCCTGCTTCACCTCACATCACTACAGTATATAAGCCACGTCTACGGCCCTATGCTGTACATTCTACAAGATTGATGGACTGAACACATCGACTCCAGGTTGAGGGACTGATTACCTCATTCTCCTCCTCTCCTTACGCCTTCCTCTTTGTATTGGACTGAAGAAGCCACTGTGTGGCGAAACGTTTCCTGAATAAAGATTCCCATATGCTGCATAAGTGTCTCAATCTTCAACTCATCTTTGGGTAGAACATAAGAACATAAGAAAGGAGGAACACTGCAGGAGGCCTGTTGGCCCATACTAGGCAGGTCCTTTACAATTCATCCCACTAACAAAACATTTGCCCAACCCAATTTTCAATGCTACCCAAGAAATAAGCTCTGATGTGAAAGTCCCACTCAAATCCAACCCCTCCCACTCATGTACTTATCCAACCTAAATTTGAAACTACCCAAAGTCCTAGCCTCAATAACCCAACTAGGTAGACTGTTCCACTCATCAACTACCCTGTTTCCAAACCAATACTTTCCTATGTCCTTTCTAAATCTAAACTTATCTAATTTAAATCCATTACTGCGGGTTCTCTCTTGGAGACACATCCCCAAGACCTTATTAATATCCCCTTTATTAATACCTATCTTCCACTTATACACTTCGATCAGGTCTCCCCTCATTCTTCGTCTAACAAGTGAATGTAACTTAAGAGTCTTCAATCTTTCTTCATAAGGAAGATTTCTAATGCTATGTATTAATTTAGTCATCCTACGCTGAATGTTTTCTAACGAATTTATGTCCATTCTGTAATATGGAGACCAGAACTGAGCTGCATAATCTAGGTGAGGCCTTACTAATGATGTATAAAGCTGCAGCATGACCTCTGGACTTCTGTTGCTTACACTTCTTGATATAAATCCCAGTAATCCATTTGCCTTATTACGTACACTTAGGCATTGCTGTCTTGGTTTAAGGTTGCTGCTCACCATAACCCCCAAGTCCTTTTCGCAATCTGTATGGCTAAGTTCTACATCATTTAACTTATAAGTACTAGGGTTATGGGCACTCCCAAGCTTCAGAACCTTGATGAAGATTGAGACACTTATGCAGCATATGGGAATCTTTATTCAGGAAACGTTTCGCCACACAGTGGCTTCTTCAGTCCAATACAAAGAGGAAGGCATAAGGAGAGGAGGAGAATGAGGTAATCAGTCCCTCAACCTGGAGTCGATGTGTTCAGTCCATCAATCTTGTAGATTGATGGACTGAACACATCGACTCCAGGTTGAGGGACTGATTACCTCATTCTCCTCCTCTCCTTACGCCTTCCTCTTTGTATTGGACTGAAGAAGCCACTGTGTGGCGAAACGTTTCCTGAATAAAGATTCCCATATGCTGCATAAGTGTCTCAATCTTCAACTTGTCGGTTTTTCAAACCATTCATCACACACTTCAGAACCTTGCATTTATCTACATTGAACTGCATCTGCCACTTTTCTGACCAAGAATAGAGTTTGTTTAAATCCTCCTGAAGTTCCATAACATCTACGTTTGAATCAATTATCCTACCTATCTTTGTGTCATCGGCGAATTTGCTCATATCACTAGTAATTCCCTCATCAAGATCATTGATATATATTATAAACAACAAGGGGCCCAAGACTGATCCCTGTGGAACGCCACTTGTTACAGATCCCCACTCGGATTTAACCCCATTTATGGACACTCTCTGCTTCCTGTCAGTGAGCCATGACTCGATCCACGAGAGCACTTTTCCCCCAATGCCATGAGCTGCCACTTTCTTTAACAGTCTATGGTGCGGAACTCTATCAAAAGCCTTACTAAAATCTAAGTAAATAATATCAAATTCTTTATTGTGGTCAACAGCCTCAAAAGCTTTACTGAAGAAAGTTAATAAATTAGTTAGACAAGACCGGCCTCTTGTGAATCCATGCTGAGTATCATTAATCAAGCTATGCTTATCGAGATGGCTTCTTATAATCTCAGCTATAATTGACTCTAGTAATTTGCCTACAATTGAGGTCAGGCTTATTGGGCGGTAATTTGACGGTAACGACTTGTCCCCTGTTTTAAAAATAGGAATTACATTAGCCATCTTCCACATATCAGACACTACACCTGTTTGAAGAGATAAATTAAAATATTAGTTAATGGTTCACAGAGTTCCATTTTGCATTCCTTAAGAACCCTTGAAAAAACCTCATCAGGACCCGGCGACTTATTTTGCTTCAGTCTGTCTATCTGCTTCACAACCATCTCACTAGTGACTGTGATGTTACATAATTTATCTTCTTCTAGCCCATTATAAAAATTAATTACTGGAATATTGTTAGTGTCTTCCTGTGTAAAAACTGAGAGAAAATAATTATTTAAAATCAAGCACATTTCATTCTCTTTGTCAGTAAGGTGCCCATAGTTATTTTTCAGGGGACCTATCTTATCTCTAACTTTTGTTTTATAGACCTGGAAAAAACCTCTTGGGTTAGTTTTAGAATCCCTAGCAACTTTAATTTCATAGTCCCTTTCAGCTTTTCTTATCCCCTTTTTAATGTCCCTCTTAATGTCAATATACTGATTCATAAGATGACCCTCACCTCTTTTGATACGCCTATAAATTCCTTTCTTATGCCCTAGTAGATATTTGAGCCTATTATTCATCCATTTTGGGTCATTTCTATTTGATCTAATTTCTTTTATGGGACAAACGCTCTTTGAGCAGCATGTATAGTGTTCAGAAAACTGTCATATTGATAGCTCTCTTCGTTACCCCAGTCAACAGATGATAAGTGTTCTCTAAGCCCATCGTAATCTGCTAAGCAAAAATCTGGGACTGTTACTGAGTTATCGCTACTATCGTACTTCCATTCAATGCTAAATGTAATTGATTTGTGGTCGCTAGCACCCAGTTCCTCTGAAATTTCTAAATTATTAACAAGGGATTCATTGTTTGCCATAACTAAGTCAAGCAGGTTATTTCCCCTTGTAGGTTCTGTCACAAACTGTTTTTCATGCCCCTCTGAAAATTCTATCCAAACAGACTCTGTATGTGTTACTTCAGACTTAATACCCGTTTTTATGCAGCAGTTCAAGAGATCTCGGACGTACAATGCCACCCCACCCCCCTTCCCGACACTTCTATCAACTTGGAACAATTTAAAACCCTGAATATGACATTCCGCAGGCATGTCCCGACTTTTTTAATTAAACCACGTCTCAGTAAAGGCAAATACATCAATGTTACCTGCACTAGCAACTAATCTCAACTCGTCCATCTTATTCCTAGCACTACGGCAATTAGCATAATAAACATTGAAAGACTCTCCTTTCTCTTTACCCTTCCAGCTCATTTCTGTTTTTCTACTAAACCTATTACTGTCCTTATCACCCAAGGTCCCTGGTTTTTCAATATCTACCTCGTTCTTATTATTACTAGTTCCCCTAGAACTCGTAATATTACTACACTGGGACTTAACTGTTTTCCTGCCAAAACCCATACCACTAACTACTCCTAGTTTAAAGTCCTAACTGCTCCCTCCACTGCAGTTGCCAGTGCTCCCCACACCTAGATAAGTGAACCCCATCCCTGGCATACATGTCATTTCTGCCATAGAAGAGGTCCCAGTTGTCAATGAATGTTACCGCATTTTCCTTACAGTATTTGTCCAGGCAGCAATTGACACCAATTGCCCTGGACAACCATTCATTTCCAACTCCCCTCCTTGGCAAAATACCACATATGAGAGGGTTCCCACCCTTACTCCTAATTATTTCTATTGCTGACCTATACCTGCTAATCAGGTCTTCACTCCTACGTCTGCCAACATCGTTGCCTCCAGCACTGAGACAGATAATAGGATTACTCCCATTACCTCTCATGATGTCATCCAGACGGCTAACAATATCCTCCATCCCAGCCCCAGGAAAGCAAACTCTCTGTCTCCTACTCCTGTCCTTCAAGCAGAACGCCCTATCCATATACCTTACTTGGCTATCCCCAACAACAACAATATTCGTACTTTCCTTGGTGTCGTTCGTCGTGACGTTCCCAGTAGTCAACTCACATTCGTCGGATAGCACTGAGAATGTATTAGATGTTTCCACAACAGTTTCCACGGCAGTCTCTTTCTTCTTCATCCTACCTTTCCATTCGTCTTCTTGATCGTCAACTTCTTTCCCTGCTGTCCAGCCACTGACCAGTTTCCCTTCTTGACCTGAGGACTCAAAACAGGAGGACTACAACGAATCTTTTTGTTTTCCTCGGTCAGTCGCCGATTTTCCATATTCGCCATCCTCAATTCTTCCTTAAGCTGTTGGTAATTATGAATATCTTGAACCCATTAAATACTGGGTGAAACTAATACAGAAAGATGTTTTCTCTACAGAATATAAATTTCTGGAAACACAAGATAAATCCCCAAAGAAACCTGTCATGATTAATTCTTTAGAACTTTATCTCGACTCAGAAAAGATTATAAGATGTCGAGGAAGAATTCATAGTTCTTCACTACTTAAAGAAGCCATACATCCAATATTGATCCCCAAGAATCATTGGCTAACAAAACTGATTGCGCAAAACGCCCACAGTAACGTGTTACATGGTGGGGTAGCTGACACACTTTGTCATATACGTCAATCCTAATGGATACCTCAAGGTCGACAAAGTGTGAAAAAACAAATAAAGAACTGTATTACTTGTCACTATGATATGCGAGTATGTCAGTATCCAGGTCCACCTCCATATCCCTCTGAAAGAGTTTGTCATATCACTCCATTTGAGGTGACAGGTGTAGATTACACTGGACCAATAATTTTAACCAAAGCAGTTGACAAAGTTCCCATCAAGGTGTACATCTGTTTGTTCACTTGTGCTACAACTAGAGCAGTACATCTAGAAGTAGCCACTGACATGTCTGCTGAAACCTTTATCAAATTATTCAGAAGGTTTGCAGCCAGAAGGGCATGTCCCAGACTGATGATTTCAGATAATGCAACGAACTTTGTTGCTGATGCTGCTTATATAAGCAAGATCTTTGATCAACCAGAAGTACAACAGATGCTGAATCAACGCAGTTGTCGTTGGAGATACATTCCTCCTAAATCTCCATGGCACGGCGGATTTTATGAAAGAATGATCGGCATTGTAAAACGTTGTTTAAGGAAGACTCTTCATCGTCAAAGAATCGACTTAGAAGAATTCTGTACAGTTGTGACTGAAATAGAAAATAGTCAACAGCAGACCTCTAACTTATGTTTCCGATGATCTGGACAATTTAGAAGTGTTAAGTCCATCTCATTTACTCCATGGCAGAAGGCTCGAACCTGTTCCTCCCATGAATGATAAAGAAATCATAGAGGATCCTACTTCGAACCTGAGCAACTCAGACGTAAATTCAAACACCTTAATAAAGTGATTGAACGTTGGGAGAAAATTTGGCGAGAAGACTATCTCACCTCATTGAGAGAACACTTCTATGGAGCTGGTGTTCCTGAAAATCATAAGTCCTTAAGACCTGGTGACATAGTGATTATTGACAATGATGGTCCGAGGTCCCAATGGCCACTTGGAAAAATTGTGACCATATATCCTGATGCAAATGGAATCATCAGGACAGTTGATGTTTTGAGCAAAGGTGTAGTGAATAAGCGGACAATAAATAAACTAGTACCGTTAGAATTACACAGTGTTGAAAACAAAATTAGTGTTTCTCCAGAAACCACACAGACTAAAGCTGTTCAGAAAAGACAAGCAGCAGTGGTGGCGAGTGAGAAAATTAAATTAATGTTAAGTGATGAATAGTTCACCTGCAGCGAACCTACACCGCCCCCAAGTGTGGAGAAATTTTCTCCAGGAGAGGGGTATCAGCCCCCTTCAGCCCCTTTCAGCCCTGAAAGGCCCAGCCCTCTCAGAAGGGGCAAGCATCTTGTTTACTGCTACAGCGAGTAATTGATAGCAGATGCAGTATGAGTATGGGACGTGGTCGCTTCGACCGACGCTCCTTGCAGTGTTACAAAGTGTAGTTTAATAAGAGACAGTACATCTCTTACTTTAGCAGGACAATTAAGGAAAATCCTGCTCCCTCTTTATTACCATAGTAAAGATAGTGGACATTGTTGTCTATGCTTAAGACAGCAAGAATCAAACATTCTGCTTTACTTCATCGAGGAAGTGGCAAGGAAGCAAAAGTACTAGGTCAGCTTTTTCTTTGTGCTAGGGGAGTAACGGCGTGGGGCGCTGTGGCGTCTTCAGATTACTTTTGACTCTACTGAGAGTGACACTGACGCCAGGATAACCAACAAAGAACGATCTGTGCGTTAGTGTGAACAAAGTGTCTCATAAAACACAATAAACACTTAAGAGAAGTGTGATCAGCTTCTTTAGTGATAAGATTGTGAATAACAAAGACAAATCTTGTGGAACATAGTGTACCAGTGTGTGTATTCCTAGACTATGGAAGACGTGGACATCCAAGGACACTTCAGCTTCTATCAAGTCACCGATATCTGTCGAAGGTGTGAAGAACACCATAGCTCACGCTACAAGAGCAAGGTAGGTTACGAATTTCTTGTAGTATGGGGGACTGCGCAGTTCTTGAGTCACAAGGAGTTTGTAATCAACCTATAGTCGGCAGTAAGGGGTCGACTTTTGAGTCCACACAAATGTAAGTTTGTCAGCCATCAGTGAATGAAATATGCTGACATAACACTCCCAAGGGGTAATTTATAATCTTACAAATTATAACTCTTGACAGCCCGTTGAGAGATGACTTCGACAGCTTGTCAAGACCTCGTCTGCAGGGGCGGCTGTGCAGGCGATGAGTTGTCTTTCTAAGTTAAGTACAAACTCTTTAAACTTAACTGGTAATGCCATTTCTCAACAATAATTCTTAAGTTCTTCTTTTAGAGTAAATTGTTCTTTTGCTTGTTAAGTGTTGTTTAAGCTGCAGTTAAGAGTTAAAGTGTTCCCCCAGTTCATTCCTTGATATATTTCTTTTCTTGTGTGTGTAATAATTTTTATTTTTGCACATTGACTCATTTTGCAATAGTTCTTGTGCAAATATTGTGTTGCCATTTAAGTTTTTCTTGCAGAAATTTTATGCAGCGTTGCGCAATACTTTTTGATTAGCAATTGTTATTTGCAATATTGCTACAGTTTATTTCAGTGCAGTTTCATATGCTCTGTTCTGTGCATAATATTTTATTCTTTCTGTGCCATTTTATTTTATTCCAGTGAATTGTGTCCCAGTTTGTTTTATTTTTGCACAAGCTTTATTGAGTCCATTTTATCATTTTATTGTGTATTTCCCTATTGCACTGAAAGTAAAGACAACTCACTGTGCCATTCATTCAATTTAAAGTAAAATTGAGCAAATCAGATTTGAGTAAAGTATGATGCTATGCCATTGTTCAATGGTAACCCAGACAACCTTGAAGGTTGGTTTACCACTGTTTGAGCCAGAGCTAATGCTTCAGTAGATGGTCTTCCATCTGAGAGTTGTTTAATCAGTATCGGAAAGGAGAGTCTAGCCCGTTCTCCAGCCGCCTCACATGTATTCAACTTAATTCGTATGAAGGACTTACAAGATCTAACTAGGTGGCAAGATTATGAACAGTTAATTTGCAACTATCTCGAACCGGTGCAAGAAACTGATCCGTTTTTCATTCTCAGATAATTAGTTTGCACAGCTCCGAGGCCAGAAGAGTCATTTGATGCATTTGCCCTTCATCTTAATAACCTAATGTCTTCATTCGTTAAAGCAGGTCAAAATTCTAAGTACCTTAAAGATAACGATAAACCAGCCCTTGAAGGGTTTGCCAAATTAGCCGCATTTGGAGTTATCAAACAACTAATGCCACCGACATCTACGTATGTGTACAATTCAAGTCCACTAGATGCTACTATGGGACCGCTCGCAGCTCTCATCCATGTACGAAATTTGTGTCCCGAGGGAACCTTCCCTTATCATAAGTCTATGCCAACCACTTCGTCCACTCCTGTACTTCCTCTAGTTTGTGCTACTACCAAAACTCCCAACCTTAATCACTCACGCCCATCATCCAAAGCTAGTGTTAAGAGTCATCATTCCCGTAGCACCCGTAGCATGTACAGTACCCACAGTCAAAGAACTTGCTACAATTGTGGTTACCATGGCCATAATGCAATTAACTGTCCTGATAGTCACCCTAAGAGGCATCGTACTGACGATGAGTACCAGTCAGATCTTCCCTACTGTACTTATCATAGAATTCATGGACATGACACATCTGAGTGCAATGCTCTCTACAACCTGCAGTACTCTAGATCTTTCCGTGGCCGTTCCAACCGCAGAGCCAGGAGAGGAAACAGACGTCGTGGTTCTCAAACTAACCAGAACCAGGCTCATTCTTCCAATTCGGGGGAATCCGAGCGCCCCAGTCTACTCGTCCAGTCGTGACAGTAGGTGATAATGAGTACACCATCCCAGTTCAAAATTCCTATGAAGCCTTAGCCAGCCTTGAGAATGACAACCCTGCTGTTGATGCTGCTTCACACGTCTCTGACGTAGAGGAATTTGGGGATGAAGTAGAAAATGCCTTCTCCGATGACAACCCACCTTTCTGTTTGCACATAACTCCTAATGAAACGATTGGTCCTTTAGTACAAGCTTCTGTCCATAATGCGCCCGTTCATGTGTTCATGGACTCTGGTGCGCAAGTTAATATCATCAGGTCTAGCTTGTTTAAAGAGAAGCAGTTACGACGTGTCCTCCTCGTTGAACCAACTACTGTAACCTCCCTTAGTGGAGTAGCTGGTTCCCTTCTGCGAGTCCGAGGTCAGACTTCGCTCACCTTTACTATCCAAGGCAGAGACTTTACTGCTGCTTTTCTTGTTGTCGACCAGATTACTTTCCCTGGTGACCTTCTACTGGGATTTGCTTCCATGCGAGACTTACGCATTGTGCTCGACCCGTACCGATGGCATGCCCAAATTGACGACTTGATCGTTCCATTTTGGGGTTACCAGCTTGGATCAGAAATCTGCCATACTGCTGCAGAGTATGATGTACGAATTAAGTCCTTACAAGCCAATGCATTCTCCAGTAGCGTACCCAAGCGGTCAGGCACTGGTAACTCTGTCACCCCCATCTGTGTTCCACCTACACCTTCAGATATGCAAGATAGTGTTATTGCCTCAAGTGTCCGAGGATGCTCAGACTGCTTTGAGTGCTCTGCCTATCCCTGCAAAGTCTGCTAGTCCAAGTAGTAGTTTCTCCACAGGGGACGCCTTGTCGGAAAACGATTACTTGAAACTAGTAATGCCATCTCTTGTTGATGTCACATGCCGTCTGCAGAAAGACGTCTCTGTTGCAGCTAGTGCTCTCACTAGAGTGTCTGTTGTTGTTCCTAATGTTCCAGATGGTGATAACGTCCTAGTTGACAGTGATTCCTGCAAGGTCAAGGGTTTATTTGTTGAACCTTCCTTACACGTTGTAAGAGACAGTAAGATCCATTTATTCCTTGCTAACACTTCGGGTCACAGTGTTCGTCTCAGAGCAAATACCAATCTCGTTGACCTAGTTCACTATCCTTACCCTGTTCAAGTACAGGATGACGTGCCACCTGACCAGTGGGTCGGTGCTATTTCAACAGTGGAGACCTCATCCACTCCACTGGATCAATCCATTCCACCAGTTGAGGAGAAAGACTTAGCTCCCACTGACTTCCCAGACGAAGTCAAGCGTTTGTTGACTCTGTTGAACAAACGTCGTAATGCCATTGCCTTACCAGGTGAGAAGATGGGTATAACGAACTTATTGTCCCATCGTATTCCACTTGAACCTGGTACTAGACCTATCTATATACCTGCGTACAGAATGCCTCATTCCCAAGTTGCTGTCGCAGAAGAACTGATCAATCAGATGCTCAATGATGGAGTTATTGCACATAGCAATTCACCCTGGAATGCGCCCTTGATCCTAGTGCCTAAGAAGGACGGCACTTGGCGCCCGGTGATTGACTTTAGGAAGTTAAATGTGAAAACTATTCCAGATCGCTTCCCACTTCCTGTACTAGGTGATCTTTTACGCAATATCGGAGATAACAAAGTCTTCTCGACCCTGGACTTGTTACAAGGGTTTTGGCAAGTCCCTCTTCACGAGGACAGCCAAGAGTTAACTGCATTCTCCACTCCCACAGGTCATTATCACTTCCTTCGAATGGCTTTTGGATTAAGATCCTCTCCTATCACGTTCTCTAAACTCATGACCAATATCTTTAGAGGTCTTATAGGTAAAGCACTTATGGTGTACTTAGATGACGTAATCGTCATGTCCGAAGATGTGGATACACACCTGAAAAGACTTGATATAGTACTTGGTAAGCTTGAAGAAGCCAATTTAAAGATCAAACTGTCGAAATGTCAATTTTTCAGATCAGAAATTAAGTTTCTGGGTCACGTAGTCACTCCTAGAGGGGTTACGACTGATCAAAGTAAAGTAACGGCAGTACTAAATTTTCCAACTCCCAAAACTGCTGATGCTGTAAGATCCTTTGTGGGTCTAGCAGGTTTCTACAGATCTTTCATTGCAAATTTTTCTTCAATAGCAGCTCCACCAACTGAATTGCTTAAGAAAGATGCTCCTTTCGTTTGGACCTTCCGTCAAGAAAGAGCATTCCAAACACTAAAAGAAAAGCTAACATCTGCTCCAATTTTGAAATTCCCAGATTTTTCTAAGCCCTTCTATCTGACAACTGATGCTAGTTCAATTGGCATAGGTGCCGTACTAGCTCAGAAGACTGATGGCAAGTACAACGCAGTTGCATTTGCTAGCCGAGTCCTTACGAAGGCTGAATGTAATTATACAGTAATGGAGCAAGAAGCTTTAGCAATAGTATGGTCTTTAAAGCACTTCCGAGACATTATTTACCAGTACCCTGTTCATGTCTTGACAGACCATGCACCACTGATACCTTTATTCCAGAACAAACAGCCTACTGGAAGGTTAGCCAGATGGACCTTGACTATCCAAGAGTTCAATCCCACTTTTGAACATTTACCTGGCAAGTCAAATGTAGTCGCAGATGCTTTATCGCGACACGTTAGTGTAGTTACTGCAGATCCTCCATTTACTGTCGAGGATGTCAAAAATGCGCAAAGAACAGATCCCTCATGGTCTGGTGTGATTCGATTCCTGCTCCAGGAAGATCTTATTCTGACTGTGAAGCCACCAGCACCCATTAGTGACTTTGTAATGAGCCAAGAATTACTGTATCGAACAGCCGAGTTGGGTACTCCAAGTAGAAGAGTGTACCAGTTAGTAATTCCACAGTCACTAGTGAACGTAGCTCTACAGCTAGTTCATGATGCACCAGGTGTTGCACACCCTGGTATGGATCGTTCTGTGAAACAAGCCAGAATGAAATACTTTTGGCCACGTATGGCAACTGACATTTCCGAGTATGTTAAGAAATGTAGTGTCTGTATGCAACATAAAGGAAATGTCAATGGTCCTAATCCAATCCAAGTGTACCCAACCACTAGTGAACCGTGGGAAAGAGTTGCCCTTGACCTGGAGTTTACCTGGAGAGAGTTCCGGGGGTCAACGCCCCCGCGGCCCGGTCTGTGACCAGGCCTCCTGGTGGATCAGAGCCTGATCAACCAGGCTGTTGCTGCTGGCTGCACGCAAACCAACGTACGAGCCACAGCCCGGCTGGTCAGGAACCGACTTTAGGTGCTTGTCCAGTGCCAGCTTGAAGACTGCCAGGGGTCTGTTGGTAATCCCCCTTATGTATGCTGGGAGGCAGTTGAACAGTCTCGGGCCCCTGACACTTATTGTATGGTCTCTTAACGTGCTAGTGACACCCCTGCTTTTCATTGGGGGGATGTTGCATCGTCTGCCAAGTCTTTTGCTTTCGTAGTGAGTGATTTTCGTGTGCAAGTTCGGTACTAGTCCCTCTAGGATTTTCCAGGTGTATATAATCATGTATCTCTCCCGCCTGCGTTCCAGGGAATACAGGTTTAGGAACCTCAAGCGCTCCCAGTAATTGAGGTGTTTTATCTCCGTTATGCGCGCCGTGAAGGTTCTCTGTACATTTTCTAGGTCAGCAATTTCACCTGCCTTGAAAGGTGCTGTTAGTGTGCAGCAATATTCCAGCCTAGATAGAACAAGTGACCTGAAGAGTGTCATCATGGGCTTGGCCTCCCTAGTTTTGAAGGTTCTCATTATCCATCCTGTCATTTTTCTAGCAGATGCGATTGATACAATGTTATGGTCCTTGAAGGTGAGATCCTCCGACATGATCACTCCCAGGTCTTTGACGTTGGTGTTTCGCTCTATTTTGTGGCCAGAATTTGTTTTGTACTCTGATGAAGATTTAATTTCCTCGTGTTTACCATATCTGAGTAATTGAAATTTCTCATCGTTGAACTTCATATTGTTTTCTGCAGCCCACTGAAAGATTTGGTTGATGTCCGCCTGGAGCCTTGCAGTGTCTGCAATGGAAGACACTGTCATGCAGATTCGGGTGTCATCTGCAAAGGAAGACACGGTGCTGTGGCTGACATCCTTGTCTATGTCGGATATGAGGATGAGGAACAAGATGGGAGCGAGTACTGTGCCTTGTGGAACAGAGCTTTTCACCGTAGCTGCCTCGGACTTTACTCTGTTGACGACTACTCTCTGTGTTCTGTTAGTGAGGAAATTATAGATCCATCGACCGACTTTTCCTGTTATTCCTTTAGCACGCATTTTGTGCGCTATTACGCCATGGTCACACTTGTCGAAGGCTTTTGCAAAGTCTGTATATATTACATCTGCATTCTTTTTGTCTTCTAGTGCATTTAGGACCTTGTCGTAGTGATCCAATAGTTGAGACAGACAGGAGCGACCTGTTCTAAACCCATGTTGCCCTGGGTTGTGTAACTGATGGGTTTCTAGATGGGTGGTGATCTTGCTTCTTAGGACCCTTTCAAAGATTTTTATGATATGGGATGTTAGTGCTATCGGTCTGTAGTTCTTTGCTGTTGCTTTACTGCCCCCTTTGTGGAGTGGGGCTATGTCTGTTGTTTTTAGTAACTGTGGGACGACCCCCGTGTCCATGCTCCCTCTCCATAGGATGGAAAAGGCTCGTGATAGGGGCTTCTTGCAGTTCTTGATGAACACGGAGTTCCATGAGTCTGGCCCTGGGGCAGAGTGCATGGGCATGTCATTTATCGCCTGTTCGAAGTCATTTGGCGTCAGGATAACATCGGATAGGCTTGTGTTAACCAAATTTTGTGGCTCTCTCATAAAAAATTCATTTTGATCTTCGACTCTCAGTCTGGTTAGCGGCTTGCTAAAAACTGAGTCATATTGGGACTTGAGTAGCTCACTCATTTCCTTGCTGTCATCTGTGTAGGACCCATCTTGTTTAAGTAGGGGCCCAATACTGGACGTTGTTCTCGACTTTGATTTGGCATAGGAGAAGAAATACTTTGGGTTTCTTTCGATTTCATTTATGGCTTTTAGTTCTTCCCGCGATTCCTGACTCCTATAAGATTCCTTTAGCTTAAGTTCGATGCTTGCTATTTCTCTGACCAGTGTCTCCCTACGCATTTCAGATATATTGACCTCTTTTAGCCGCTCTGTTATTCTTTTCCGTCGCCTGTAAAGGGAGCGCCTGTCTCTTTCTATTTTACATCTACTCCTCCTTTTTCTTAGAGGAATAAGCCTTGTGCATACATCGAGTGCCACCAAGTTAATCTGTTCTAGGCATAAGTTGGGGTCTGTGTTGCTTAGTATATCTTCCCAGCTTATATCGGTTAGGACTTGGTTTACTTGGTCCCACTTTATGTTTTTGTTATTGAAGTTGAATTTGGTGAATGCTCCCTCGTGACTAGTCTCATTATGTCGGTCTGGGGCTCCACGCATACATGTCTGAACCTCAATTATGTTGTGATCTGAGTATATTGTTTTTGATATGGTGACATTTCTTATCAGATCATCATTGTTAGTGAAGATGAGGTCTAGTGTATTCTCCAGTCTAGTAGGCTCTATTATTTGCTGGTTTAAATTGAATTTTGTGCAGAGATTTAAAAGCTCGTGTGAGTGTGAGTTTTCATCAGAGCTGCCTCCTGGTGTTATTACTGCAACAATATTATTTGCTATATTCCTCCATTTTAGGTGCCTTAAGTTGAAATCCCCCAGGAGCAAGATGTTGGGTGCAGGAGCTGGAAGATTTTCCAGACAGTGGTCAATTTTTAACAGCTGTTCCTGGAATTGCTGGGATGTTGCATCCGGAGGCTTGTAGACTACCACAATGACTAGGTTTTGGTTCTCGACCTTTACTGCTAAAACTTCCACTACATCATTTGAGGCATTAAGCAGTTCTGTGCAAACAAGTGACTCTGCAATGTACAGGCCAACCCCCCCCCCTTTTGCCTGTTCACTCTGTCACATCTGTATAGGTTGTAACCTGGGATCCATATTTCGTTGTCCAAGTGATCCTTTATGTGGGTCTCAGTGAAAGCCGCGAACATTGCCTTTGCCTCTGCAAGCAGTCCACGGATGAAAGGTATTTTGTTGTTTGTTGCTGGCTTTAGACCCTGTATATTTGCAAAGAAGAATGTCATCGGACTGGTGGTATTGTTGGTACTGGGGGGGGGGGATTTTTTTTCCGGCATTAGTATCTGTATCTGTTGGTTTGGAGTGGAGGCCATCGACTGTGGTTCCACTCCAGGAATGACTGGATTTGGTGTACGATTTCTGCCATTTCCTGCCAGTTTTTTTTCCTTCCTGGCACTAAAAAACCTCTCCCTCTTGAGTGGCTGTGGCTACCCAGGTTTTCCCATGGCCTGGATGTTTTGTATCTTTTTGTCCCCTTTAGATGGTGTGCCTGGCAATTTAAGTTATAGCACAGTCTTTCCTGTACTGAAGAGGTACACATTTCAGGGTGAAAAAGCTTACAGGAAGGGAGTTTGCATTTTCCTGTTGTCATATGGGCATGGCATTTTCTAGGGTGGTCATAGTTGCACGTCCCGTCTGTTTTTCCAGATTTCCCATGTCTGCAGATACCAAGTGCATAGTATGTGCACAGGCTTGGTTTCCGTTTGCCTTGGGTTTCTGTGACTGTATTCCCTGTTGGTGCATGTTTCCCTGTCTTATTCCTATCCTCCCTAGCACCAACAATGGAGCTCCCACCAGTTGTTTTTGGTAATATATCCTCACTATTGCTAGTGGAGTCCTCTTGTTTGCTATTTCCTGTGGTATTTCTAGTTTGCAATATTGGTTTTATCTTATCTTTGACTACACTTGTTTCCCCACTACGGCTCCTGTCCCCTATGAGGTCATTTATATGTATTCCTTCCTGCGTATAATTCCCGACTACCTGGACAAAATCTCCAACTTCACCATTACTGTCTCCCAGGACAGCACCTCCAGCTTCACCATTACTGTTTCCCAGGACAGCACCTCCAGTTTCACCATTACTGTCTCCCAGGACAGCACCTCCAGCTTCACCATTAGCGCTGTACTGACTACCAGGACATCACCTCCAGCCTTACAGTTTCTGACTACATGGCCAGTATCAAAGGCAGTACCATTCAGCCCAGACTTTTTATGTTCCCATCTGTTGTAGAAAGCTTCCAGGTTGTCTATGAAAGCAGCTAATGTGACAGATGCTGAAAATCCTCTTGACTCTGTACCCTCTACCTCAGATACTCAGTCAGATAATCAACCTGAATGTCGTTACTCCTTGCGTACTCGACAAGTAATGAGAAACCCACAAGTATCTTTTGTGGATACTCGTTCAGATCTCCCTCAGTAAAGGCATGTGTTAGCCATTGCAGAGGAATTCGATCCTCCCAGAGATGATAACCATTCTGCATATGTAAACCTCACCCTCGCAGAATTGGGTTTAAATGTACATAGTCTGTATAACTAGGTGTCCGAGATGAAGTAACTTGTCAACTGTTTGTTATTAACTGATTTGTTGTTTTTCTTAGAATTTTTTTTTTTTCGTATTCACGTTCCCTCTGTATTCTGAGAATTTGCCAGTAATGATCTGAGTGCACATCAGACGCCTTTGCTGTTAATTTCACCTTGTATGTATATATTTATTCTTCCTCAGAATCCGTAGAGTGCATGAATACAGATCGATCGATCAATTCCATCCATATCCTACAATGATTTGTTCTTACAGTTTGTAATGCATTACGTTAAAACTCATTACGTTAAAAATCATTACGTAAAATTCATTTTGTTAACATCCATTATGATACCATCCATTAATTCTAAGTTATATATGAATTTGTTATTGTATAGAATCAGCACAGAACCACCTGCCTGTTCAGCCTATAGATAGTAGTGTATGTCGAGACGACATACGTAACATGACCGAGCTGTCAGCATAGTTGCTGATCCCTGTGTTGTATAGCATATCTATCATCCATGTGTTTATATAGAAGACCCCTTAGGCCTGTGACTGTATGACGTCACGGGATGTAGCTTGAGTGTGAGGCGAGCTACCTCGGCCTCAGTCGGCGTTTGACACAGGCTAGGACAAGGCAGAGGCTGGGCTCCATCTCCCATCATCACAGTCTGACAATATATCGTTACCATCCAACAAGTGTGTCTACCTTCAACCCTCGATATCTCCATTTAAGAACCCCTACGATACCATCGTATCACACCATCGTCTCAACCATCGTCTCACATCGTTACAACCATCGTCTCACACCATCGTCACAACCATCGTCTCACACCATCACTACCATCGCCTCACATCATCGTCACAACCATCGTCTCGCACCATCTTCACTACCATCGTCTCACATCATCGTCTCAACCATCGTCTCGCACCATCGTCACAACCATCGTCTCACACCATCGTCACAACCATCGTCTCACACCATCGTCACAACCATCGTCTCACACCATCGTCACAACCATCGTCTCACACCATCGTCACAACCATCGTCTCACACCATCGTCACAACCATCGTCTCGCACCATCGTCACAACCATCGTCTCACACAATCATCACTACCATCGCCTCACACCATCGTCACAACCATCGTCTCACACCATCGTCACAACCATCGTCTCACATCATCGTCACAACCATCGTCTCGCACCATCGTCACAACCATCATCTCACATCGTCACAACCATCATCTTGCACCATCGTCACAACCATCGTCTCACATCATCGTCACAACCATCGTCTCGCACCATCGTCTCAACCATCGTCTCACATCATCGTCACAACCATCGTCTCACACCATCGTCACAACCATCGTCTCACACCATCGTCACAACCATTGTCTCACACCATCGTCACAACCATCGTCTCACACCATCACTACCATCGTCACAACCATCGTCACAGCCATCATCACAACCGTCGTCACAACTATCGTCACAACCATCGTCACAACCATCGTCACACTCATCGTCTCACACCATCGTCACAACCATCGTCTCACATCATCGTCACAATCATCGTCACAACCATCGTCACACCCATCGTCTCACACCATCGTCACAACCATCGTCTCACACCATCGTCACAATCATCGTCACACACCATCGACACAACCATCGTCTCACACCATCGTCACAACCATCGTCTCACCCCATCGTCTCACCCCATCGTCACAACCATCTTCTCACACCATCGTCACAATCATCGTCACACTCCATCGACACAACCATCGTCGCAACCATCGTCACAACCATCGTCACAACCATCGTCTCACACCATCGTCACAATCATCGTCACACACCATCGACACAACCATCGTCACAACCATCGTCACAACCGTTATGGAAAACTGGAGGAGATAATAACTAGAACAGAGTATACTACTGACTCCGGCCATACAATAGAGCGGAAAAATAATGTAAGGGACCTGGGAGTAGTAATGTCTGAGGATCTCAAACATCTCCATACAAAGCAGGTGAAATCGCAGATCTAGAGAGTGTACAGAGATCCTTTACTGCACGTATAAGTTCTGTCAAGCACCTTAACTACTGGGAACGCTTGGAAGCACTTGACTTGTACTCGTTGGAACGCAGGAGGGAGAGATATATCATAATCTACACTTGGAAAATCTTGGAAGGAATGGTCCCAAATCTGCACACAGAAATCACTCCCTACGAAAGTAAAAGACTGGGCAGGCGATGCAAAATGCCGCCAATAAAAAGTAGGGGCGCCATTGGTACACTAAGAGAAAACACCATAAGTGTCCGGGGCCCAAAACTGTTCAACAGCCTCCCATCAAGCATTAGGGGAATTGCCAATAAACCCCTGGCTGCCTTCAAGAGAGAGCTGGACAGATACCTAAAGTCAGTGCCGGATCAGCCGGGCTGTGGCTCGTACGTCGGACTGCGTGCGGCCAGCAGTAACAGCCTAGTTGATCAGGCCCTGATCCATCGGGAGGCCTGGTCATGGACCGGGCCGCGGGGGCGTTGATCCCCGGAATAACCTCCAGGTAACCATCGTCACAACCATAGTCACAACCATAGTCACAACCATAGTCACAACCATAGTCACAACCATCGTCACAACCATCGTCACAACCATCGTCACAACCATCCTCACAACCATCGTCACAACCATCGTCACAACTTTCGTCACAACCATCGTCACAACCATTGTCACAACCATCGTCACAACCATCGTCTCACATCATCGTCTCACACCATCGTCTCACACCATCGTCACAACCATCGTCACAACCATCGTCACAACCATCGTCACAACCATCGTCTCACACTATCGTCTCACACCATCGTCACAACCATCGTCACAACCATCGTCACAACCATCGTCACAACCATCGTCAAAACCATCGTCGCAACCATCGTCTCACACCATCGTCACAACCATCGTCACAACCATCGTCACAACCATCGTCACAACCATCGTCACAACCATCGTCACAACCATCGTCACAACCATCGTCTCACACTATCGTCTCACACCATCGTCACAACCATCCTCACAACCATCGTCACAACCATCGTCACAACTTTCGTCACAACCATCGTCACAACCATTGTCACAACCATCGTCACAACCATCGTCGCAACCATCGTCACAACCATCGTCACAACCATCGTCACAACCATCGTCACAACCATCGTCACAACCATCGTCACAACCATCGTCACAACCATCGTCACAACCATCGTCACAACCATCGTCACAACCATCGTCACAACCATCGCCACAACCATCTTCACAACCATCGTCACAACCATCGTCACAACCATCGTCACAACCATCGTCACAACCATCGCCACAACCATCTTCACAACCATCGTCACAACCATCGTCACAACCATCGTCACAACCATCGCCACAACCATCGTCACAACCATCGTCACAACCATCGTCACAACCATCGTCACAACCATCGTCACAACCATCGCCACAACCATCGCCACAACCATCGTCACAACCATCGTCACAACCATCGTCTATCTCGAGTTAAAAATAAGAATACAACAATCCTTCTATAAAATGTGTTAAGTATGTAATTAATATGATTATTTTCCAGCGACCTGGAAAGAGCATCTGCTAAATGGGTTATTTTCCCTTTTATGTGATGGATAACAATATTAAACGGCTGGATGCACAGAGCCCTGCACATATATCAAGTATTTTTAATTTTCATACTATGTATGAAAGTGAAATGATTGTGACCTCAGTAGACCACAACTTTATTAAGTAAAACCCTTTGATACATCTTGAAATGTTAAAGTGTCAGTACCAGGTGAGTGACTAACTTTGCACAGTAAAAGTACACAGGATGCAACAACTGCTGCTGTGATGTTTGAAGAAGCACCGCACCAATACCCTCCTTATTTGTATCCACTTGAACAATAAATGATGTATTGAAATCAGGACTCTACACTATCAGAGTTGTGGAGTGTAAAAGTTTCAAACACACAAAAGCTGTAGAAAACTTCATCCCATGCAAACTTCTGTTTTGAACTGGTAAGCGATGTCAAGGTGTGAGTCACATGTTAGTAATTTGAACGAAAGTGACTGTAAAATCAGACCATGCCAAGGATACCCATTAAGACTTTTATGTTAAATAGGACTTCAATGTTAGTAATATGCCCCACTTTGACAATATTATGTGAGACTTCTCCTTGACCAATGACATGGCCCAAGAAAATTAACTTGACTTGTCCAAATTCACATTGTATCAACTTGACCTTCAAGTGGAATTGGCGGAACCTAAATGAAGCTTCTTCCGTTCCATCTGTTGATCTTAAGAACAACTAATAGGTCATCAAGATAATGTCAGCGCCTACAAGCCATTTATTATAAAGGCAGAAATCTCTTTCACCCGGCCTGTGGTAGCCCTACAAACTCTCACCAAAGACAGTCTCGGAGGCACACAGCTATCAGGTACTAATGACCACTAGTCAATAATTTACGTAGATCATCCTTAACAAGCTGCAGCCCCATCTTGATGTCTTCAACTATCTCCATTTCTGCCTTAAATCAGCGAGGTAAATTAAACAAAAAAATCATGCTGCTAAAAATTATATTTTGATACTAAAGATGATTATGATTTACAAGGAATTTTTTGTAGTATCATTGTTAAATCTTGACATCCAAAATTTTTAAATAACATAAGAAAAGGCCCGACAATAGGCTAAAATAGGATAAATAAATAAATATATATCTATTTCATATTTTTGTACATCCTTGAGTCATCGTGGTCCAAGGCGCTGGTCATCTTCAAGAGTATCATTGTGTAGGTCGTAAGTGACGGATCATAAGACAGTGTACGCGAAGGATATGCCATAGCTCAGGCCAGGACTTCCACTGTATGCTATGTATGCCGTATTGCCTGTAGTAATGATGGACTTAAATCCTGTGCCGCAGAATATGGAGCTGTTTGATGCTGGGTAGGTATTTCCTCCGTTTCCATTCACCATGACGTAGTCCACAGTGCATCCAATTGTATTGTAAATACTCATAGTTATTCCAATTAGGATTGTTCTGCCCGCAGGAGCCTGTGGATAAGGAATGGGGCATTATTCATGAAAGTCTGAGGAAAAGGAGTAAGCCCCTTATGTAGATTTTAGAAGCGAGTGCACATTAGATACTTGAGAATGTGTAAAAGATGAGATTAATAAAGAGAAGAATTTGTAAAATAGGAGTGTCATTGAAAGTTTGACTTAATTAACTGTGACTGACAGATTACGAGATATTTTTAATTAATTCGTTAAAAACATAATTTTTTTTAAACACGTCGGCCGTTTTCCACCAAGGCAGTGTGACCCAAAAAGAAAGAACCCCCCCCCCCCCGAAAAAAAAGAAAAATTCTCATCATTCAACACTTTCACCATCACTTATACATAGTCACTGTCTTTGCAGAGTCGCTCAAATACGACAGTTTAGGCGACTCTACAAACTGCTAATACATCAAACCCCTCCTTTATAGTGCAGTCATTTTACATTTTAGAGGTTTCCCTGAATCCCTTCATAAAATATTATCCTGCTTACACTCCAACAGCTCGTCAGGTTCCAAAAACCATTCGTATCCATTTACTCCTATCACGCTCATGTACACATTTTGGAAGTCCAAGCCTCTCGCCCACAAAACCTCCTTTGCCCTCTCTCCTCCAATGACCCCTGTGTCATGCCCCTATGGTTAACCTTCCTTTAATATTACATTGCGGTCATTTCCTTTAATAGCTAAATTGGAAATGAACGTCCTTGTATTATTAAGATTAATTCTTATTAACAATTATAATTTATGTAACATGGCCATGATAAGTTTAATTGGAGCTATAGTAACCTGCCTGCCGCCCGGTGTGCCGGTGTGTAGTTAGCCGTGATGTTCGATGGTTATACCCCCCCCTTTCCCCCCCCCTTTATGTTCAACTACTCTACTGAGTGTTGGTGAGTCACGTCACGTGATCCACTTTACCTGTATGCTCAAGGTTGAGGGACGAGCAGTGAAGAAGTAGCAGCCAACGAGAACACTCCTGCTCGTCTCTGGTAACTGGCCAAGATTTATTAGCCGGCCTGGACATATTCTGTTTTATTCTGACTGCTTCCAATTGGGAAACAAGACTTTAATGTATAAAGTAATCTCCATTTATATATATGTTATATCTAGGATATCCTCCTAATCCTCTGTCTTGAAAGCCTTATGTATATGTTGGATACTACAGAAGAAACATGTATTCTTAACTTATATACGATAATTCGTATATTATAACTGGCTTTTGTTATATTATGAATATACTTAATTAAAATTAGGCATTCCGGAGGATCATTATTATTACCCTAACCTCTCTGACCAAAATTGTTATGCTCTAAAAAGGAAATAGTTGTTACAATACTTGGAGTGTAACACCCTGCCACCACCTTCCTTTCCCTACAGATTTATACGCTCTCCTAGTCATTCTACTTTGTTCCATTCTCTCTAAATGACCAAACCACCTCAACAGCCTCTTAGCCTTATGACTAATACTTTTAGTAACTCCACATCTACTAATTTCCACACTACTAATTCTCTGCATAGCATTTACACCGTACATTGTCCTTAGACACATCTCGCACAGCCTCCATCCTCCTCCTCGCTGCAGCATTTACAACCCAAGCTTAAAGCCCATATAAGATAGTTGGTACCACTATACTATCGTACATTCCCTTCTTTGCCTGCATGAATAACGCTCTTTATCCCTACAGATACCTCAGTGCACCATACAGAAGATTTCTTCTGTATGGCTCGGAAGTAACACCTAGATGTTATTTCCGGTCTTGGTGTTACTTCCGGTTTCCTACTTCCGGTCTCTCCTTCACCCCTACATAAGTGTGAAATTTCGCACCTTTGATAATGACCCTGACCTCATCCTCGACCGCTTCACCCCCCCCCCACCTGTGCCCCCAGCCAGTGCCCACCCCCCGCGCCTGCTCCCACCCCCACCTGCACCCACCCGCACCTGCACCCATCCGCGCCTGCACCCACCCGCGCCCACGCCGCCCCTGCAGCGCCTTATGCAGCGTCGTCCGGATCGCCCCTGCCCCCCCCCCCCCGAATTTTTTCCGATTTTTTTCGATTTTTTTTAATTTCATTTTTTTTGTGCTCCCCATCTCCTCGGATCAACACCCTCCCCCCACACCTCCCACTATCCACTTCTATCCTCTATGTCCAAATATTCCTGCTCTACTTCCTTGGATCAAGACCTCCCTCTCCATCCCTTCCCCCTAATATTTTCGATTTTTTTGCGATTTTCTTGTAATCTCTAACTCCTCGGATCAAGTTTTCAGGTTCCCCCTATGGGTACCCCTCCCACTTCCATCTCCCCATACCCTCTAAACCCAATATTTCTCCTCCATTTCCTTGGATCAAGGCCTCTATCCCACCCAAAAATTTCCATTTTCTTGCATTCTCCAACTCCTCGGATCAACCTTTTTCTCGATATCAATAATACAAAGATTTGAACTACCCTTTATCTCTCCCCCTCACCTCCTACCCTCCACTTCCATCTCTCATACCGTCTAATCCCAATATTCCTGCTCTATCTCCTTGGATCAACTTTTTCTCGATATTAATGATACAAAGATCTGAGCTACTCCCCATCTCCTTGGATCAACGCCTCCATCTCTCCCACACCTCCCACCACCCACTTCCATCTCCCATACCCTCTAAATCCAATATTAATGCTCCATCTCCTTGGATCAAGACCTCCCTCACAACCCCCTCTACCCTCTAAACCCAATATCCCTGCTCCACTTCCTCAAATCAAGACCTCCCTCTCCATCTCCAAAAAGAAAAAATTCCATTTTCTTGTAATCTCCATCTCCTCGGAACAACACCTCTCTCTCACCCACACCTCCCACTTCCACCCCATCCCAAAATCCCTGATTCACCTCCTCGGATCAAGATCACCCTCCTTGGATTAACTTTACTCGATATCAATAATACGAAGATTTTCCCTCCACTCCCTTGGATCAAGTTTTTGGGTCCTCCTTAAGCAGGTCTAAACAAGTAACTTCCTGGCATGCATGACGTCACCCCACCTGTGTTTACTCAGCAGTCAGTGACGTCACGTGATGACCTCACACACACTAGCCAACAGGTTGAATCAGATCTGTCACCATAACAACCTCAACAACCCACAACTCTAGTTCAACAATAATACCCACAACCCACATCATTTTCCATTTTATTTCAAAAAGTTTCCCCTTTCAATACAAATTTTTTTCATAAATAACACTAATACACATTTTCACTATTAACCAGGATAACCCAAATAATTCCTTATTTTCGTTAATACCCACAACAATCCACAATTTTTATTACATAATGCAACAAAAGATTCTCTTGTCACGAATTAAGATTTCAATTCTATAACCTCGACTCTCTACGCACTCTCTCTATAGACGACATGTGCACAAATATGGCGAGTGAGGACTGCCCAGCGAGTCTTATCTGACTGACTGACCTCAGACACAGATCTCATTTCAGACCCACCAAGTATCTCTTCTCTCTCTACCTCAACAATAACACTCATTTCTACAACAGAGAGAATTTAAGCCTACATATGCTTACTCAATCCATTCTTTTAAAATATTCACACAATACCTTTAATTTCAGTGAAATTCCCCTATTTCATTAAAATTCTAATACAATCCTCTTCTTACCCCTTCTAAACCTCGTTCTCATCCCCCAACACCTCTACATCTCCCAACACCTCGCTCTCCCACCAACATCCCCCAACACCTCGCTCTCCCACCAACATCCCCCAACACCTCGCTCTCCCACCAACATCCCCCAACACCTCACTCTCCCACCAACATCTCCCAACACCTCACTCTCCCACCAACATCTCCCAACACCTCACTCTCCCACCAACATCTCCCAACACCTCACTCTCCCACCAACATCTCCAACAAGACACAATTTTCACTCATAACCCACAATTTTTCTCGTTTTAACTATTTCATCAGAAAAAGTCACCACAACACTTACAACTTACAACCACTTTTCGATCAATTCACTAGTCACAATTTTACATAATAAGTTAATACGCACACACACACACAAACAAACACACACACACACACACACACACACACACACACACACACGCACACACACATACTTTTTCTCAATAACTGTTAAGAAATATTCTCTCATTAACATCCTTTAACTCACTACAGAACAACCCCAGATTACTTTGAGCTCCATCAAAACACTCTCATACATCATAGGTGGCCCGGTGGTCTGGTGGCTAAAGCTCCCGCTTCACACACGGAGGGCCCGGGTTCGATTCCCGGCGGGTGGAAACATTTGACACGTTTCCTTACACCTGTTGTCCTGTTCACCTAGCAGCAAATAGGTACCTGGGTGTTAGTCGACTGGTGTGGGTCGCATCCTGGGGGACAAGATTAAGGACCCCAATGGAAATAAGTTACAGTCCTCGATGACGCACTGACTTTCTTGGGTTATCCTGGGTGGCTAACCCTCCGGGGTTAAAAATCCGAACGAAATCTTATCTTATCTTATCTTTGAAGACCGCCAAATCACCACTGAACACCTTCAAAAATACTCTTGCACATCATTTTGAACACCTTTGAATAGTCTCAAACACCATTTGAGTACTTCCAAATACGCCACTGAATACTTACAAAACACCACCAAAATCACCATAAACTAAGATCATCATCACCAACTAACACCCATTTTCACACAAATCCCCTCAAATCACTATAACCAAGACGATTACCAATTTCTATGATTACACTCACCTCCAACTAAGATATAACATGTGCGCAAAAAAAAAAAAAACATGAACACAAACCAAACACGCAAACACTTACAACAGAATCACCTCTTTTTCGGCATCTCTAGTTCGACAACAGCACCCACGACACACAACACCCACATCCCACAACACCCACATCCCACAACACCCACATCCCACAACCCACAACACCCACAACAACAACCCACAACTTATAACCTCTTTTCGGCATTTCTAGTTCGACAACACCCACAACCCACGACGTCCCACAACCCACAACGTCCCACAACCCAAAACACCCACAACAACAACCCACAACTTATAACCTCCTTTTCGAATCTCTAGTTCGTCAACAATACCCACAACCCTCATCACTTACCATTTTATTCACAATTTTTCCTCTTTCGATACAAATTTTTCCCCTTCTTTTCACTAAATCTTAAATGTAACGCACATTCCTCCCTACAGTCACTAAAATTCTAATAAAATCCTCTCCATACCCATCTCCTTGTATCCACATAGATTATACTCACAACAACTAATCATCTCACTACCCAACTACTGCGGCATGTTTCCACAACCTCCAAGTCCCAGGTATTGGGGATTCACCCTTCATTCTTTTCCAATGTATCATAACTTTTCACTTCTATAATTTCTCTTAAAATATTCACACATTGCCTTTATTTTCAGTAAAATCCCCCATATTTCATTAAATTTCTAATACTACCCTCCCCATATCCCTCTAAAACTCACCCTTATTTCTTCACATCCACTCACCCATCTCCCAACACACCTCTTGAGAACACACAAAAAAATCACATTTCACATCCACAAGTCCATCTCATCACCCATCTCAAATCCACTAAAATCACTGAAACCAAGATATTTACCAAATTCTATGACCACCTAACACACACAGACACCACACTTTGCTTTGAACACCTTCAAAACACTCTCATACATCATCATTTGAAGACCACCTTTTCTCAATATCTCTTAAGAAATATTCTCTCAACAACAACCTTTGTCATCTCACTACAGAACAACCCTAGATTACTTTGAACACCATCAAAACACTCTCATAAATCATTTGAATACTCACAAAAACACCTTTGAACATTTCCAGACAACACTGAAACACTTCCAAATTACATTAGAACATTTCGAAAATATCATTTTCAATACTCCCAAATAAGATTTGACATCTCTAATTCATCTACACTTACACATTTCATTAACCGAAATTACAACTCGCCCACCAAATGTGTGTGTGTGTGTGTGTAATCACCTATTTGTACTCACCTATTTGTGGTTGCAGGGGTCGATTCATATCTCCTGGCCCCGCCTCTTCACTGATTGCTACTAGGTCCTCTCTCTCCCTGCTCCATGAGCTTTATCATACCTCGCCTTAAAACTATGTATGGTTCCCGCCTCCACTACTTCACTTTCTAGGCTATTCCACGGCTTGACTACTCTATGACTGAAGAAATACTTCCTAACATCCCTTTGATTCATCTGAGTCTTCAACTTCCAATTGTGACCTCTTGTGTCTGTGTCCCATCTCTGGAACATCCCGTCTTTGTCCACCTCGTCTATTCCGCGCAGTATTTTATATGTCGTTATCATGTCTCCCCTGACCCTCCTGGCCTCCAGTGTCGTCAGGCCGATTTCCCTCAACCTTTCTTCGTAGGACAATCCCCGTAGCTCTGGGACTAGTCTTGTTGCAAACCTTTGCACTTTCTCTAATTTCTTGACGTGCTTGACTAGGTGTGGATTCCAAACTGGTGCTGCATACTCCAGTATGGGCCTGACGTAAATGGTATACAGAGTCTTGAACGACTCCTTACTGAGGTATCGGAACGCTATCCGTAGGTTTGCCAGGCGCCCGTATGCTGCAGCAGTTATCTGATTGATGTGCGCCTCAGGAGATATGCTCGGTGTTATACTCACCCCCAGATCTTTTTCCTTGAGTGAGGTTTGCAGACTTTGGCCATCTAAACTATATTGTGTCTGCGGTCTTCTTTGCCCTTCCCCAATCTTCATGACTTTGCATTTGGCGGGGTTAAACTCAAGGAGCCAGTTGCTGGACCAGGCTTGTAGCCTGTCCAGGTCTCTTTGTAGTCCTGCCTGATCCTCATCCGATTTGATTCTTCTCATTAACTTCACATCGTCCGCAAACAAGGACACTTCTGAGTCTATCCCTTCCGTTATGTCATTCACATATACCAAGAACAGCACAGGTCCTAGGACTGACCCCTGTGGAACCCCGCTTGTCACAGGCGCCCACTTTGACACCTCGTCACGTACCATGACTCGTTGTTGCCTCCCTGTAAGGTATTCTCTTATCCATTGCAGTGCCTTTCCTGTTATGTGTGCCTGATCCTCTAGCTTTTGCAGTAACCTCTTGTGAGGAACTGTGTCGAAGGCCTTCTTGCAGTCCAAAAAAATGCAGTCGATCCACCCCTCTCTCTCTTGTCTTACTTCTGTCACCTTGTCATAAAACTCTAATAGGTTTGTGACACAGGATTTTCCCTCCCTGAAACCATGCTGGTTGTCAATTATACACTTGTTTCTTTCCAGGTGCTCCACCACTCTCCTCCTGATGATCTTCTCCATGACCTTGCATACTATACACGTTAGTGATACAGGTCTGTAGTTTAGTGCCTCATGTCTGTCTCCCTTTTTAAAAATTGGGACTACATTTGCCATCTTCCATACCTCGGGGAGTTGCCCAGTTTCAAATGATGTGTTGAAGATCTTTGTTAATGGTACACACAATGTCTCTGCTCCCTCTTTAAGGACCCACGGAGAGATGTTGTCTGGTCCCACCGCCTTTGAGGTGTCAAGTTCGCATAGCAGCTTCTTCACCTCCTCCTTGGTTATATGTACCTCATCCAGCACTTGCTGGTGCACCCCCCTGCTCTGATTTCCTGGAGTCCTACTGGTTTCCACTGTAAATACTTCTTTAAATCTTGTGTTGAGCTCCTGACATACCTCCCGGTCGTTTCTTGTGAATTCCCCATCACCCTTCCTCAGTCTGATTACCTGGTCCTTGACTGTTGTTTTCCTCCTGATGTGGCTGTACAACAGCTTCGGGTCAGTCTTGACTTTCGATGCTATGTCATTTTCGTATTGCCGCTGAGCCTCCCTTCTTATCTGTGCATATTCGTTTCTGGCTCTTCGGCTAATCTCTTTATTTTCCTGAGTTCTCTGTCTTCTGTACCTTTTCCATTCTCTAGTACACCTAGTTTTTGCCTCCCTACACCTTTGGGTGAACCAAGGACTCGTTCTGTTCTTCCCATTATTTCTGTTTCCCTTGGGAACAAACCTCTCCTCTGCCTCCTTGCATTTTGTTGCCACATAGTCCATCATTTCTTGTACTGGTTTTCCTGTCAGTTCCCTCTCCCACTGAATGTCTTGAAAGAAGTTCCTCAAGCCTGAGTAGTTCCCCCTTTTGTAGTTTGGTTTTTCCCACCCTATTCCTGCTGCTCTCTCCACTTGGAGCTCAACTATGTAGTCGAAGCACAGAACCACATGATCACTAGCTCCCAGGGGCCTTTCATACATGATATCCTCGATGTCAGAACTACTCAAGGTGAATACAAGGTCCAGTCTTGCTGGTTCATCCTCTCCTCTCTCTCTGGTAGTGTCTCTAACATGTTGATGCATGAGGTTTTCCAGTACCACATCCATCATCTTGGCTCTCCATGTTTCGGGACCCCCATGGGGCTCCAGGTTTTCCCAGTCAATCTCCTTGTGATTGAAATCACCCATAACTAGTAACTTTGCTCCCCCCATGTGTGCTCTCCTGGCCACCTCGGCTAGTGTGTCGACCATTGCTCTGTTGCTCTCATCGTATTCTTCTCTTGGCCTCCTGCAGTTCTGTGGTGGGTTGTACATTACTGCAATTATCACCTTATGTCCCTCAGACTGGATTGTTCCTACTAAGTAGTCCCTTTCGCCCGTGCCATCCATTCCTTCCATTTTCTCAAACCCCCACTGGTTTTTAATGAGCAGTGCAACTCCTCCTCCCCCTCTCCTCCCTCTGTCTTTCCTGAGGATTTGATATCCGGATGGAAAGATTGAATCTGTTATTATTCTGGTGAGTTTTGTTTCTGTGAGTGCTATTATGTCTGGGGATGTCTCCTTGATTCTTTCGTGCCACTCCTCATACTTATTTGTTATTCCATCTGCATTTGTATACCACACCTTCAACTTCTTTTCTAAGATTGTGGTCTGGGAGGTGTATTGGGGTTGGGGAAGTGGGAGACCTGATAAGGAACTATGGGTGGTTGCTGTGGGGGTGGAGTTTGTAATGCAGTGGGTGGGGGCATTGGATGTGGCATGGGTGTTTTGGTTTAGAGTGTTTGGTTGCACTGGGGTTGACCTGGTTGGGAGGCTTCTATAGGAAGTTGTGAGGGAGGCTGTATTTGATCTTCCTGTGTCTGGGATCTCCTGTCTGTCTTCTCCATCCCCTCTCTTTCCTCCTTTCGCCTTTGTACCATCTCTCTCTGTTTCTGCCTTTCTGCTTGTGTTCTGTCGCGGTCGAGATACACCTTCCTGTATGCCGGCATGTCCCTTAATCGTGCTTTCTCCTGCAGGATCCTGTTCCGAGTCGATTCTGCCTTGAAGGTCACTTTCACTGGCCGGGTTCTTTTTTTTACAAACCCCCCTATTCTCCGAAAATTTTCCAGCTGGGTCATGTCGTCTTCTCCTATTGCTTTCATGATGCTTTCAATTGCTTTTTTTCCCCTTGTTTTCTTGCTTCATATGTTTCCCCTTCAACTTCCTGGAGCCCATACACAAAGACTGACCTCACCCTTTCATTCTCCCACTGCATATCCCTGTGTATCCCCTCATTCAATTTGATTTCCTCCATTGCAGCTTTCCTTTCTTCAGTTTCACTAGCTAATGTACTTGGGCTCAGTGGCCTGTCATTTTCCCTTCTCGGCTTTCCCTGGGCTCTGCTGTGGTCTGTTAGGGCCTCCACATATAGCTTAGCTCTTTCATTTACTACAGTCTCCACTGATTGAGCTTCTACATGCAGTTTTGCTCTTCTTTCCCTACAGTCCCCTTATTTGTGACTGAGGTAGCAGTCTCTGTTGTCAATCCCAAAATGTTCTTTAGTTCTTTAGGCTGTTTCAGATTTTTCAGTTCCTCTTCTAAACTCTGTATCCTGGCCTCTGCTGCTTTGACTTGCACCTCCCACTTCCTGCTTTCCATGTCTATCCTCTCTTCCATTCTCATGCTAAGTTCTTCTAGTTTCTTTTCCCATTCATGTTCCCTTTTTGTGAGCTCTGCTGCCCAATCTTCCTTTGCAGTTTCCTCCTCCTGTCCCTTGGTTTTTCTTGTTGCTCTCTGGCAACCCATTTTTGTTTTATCCTGATTGCCTCAGAGTGGGAAACCTATGTAATTCTGTATGTTAGGTTAGTATTGTGTATGTCAGAGTGTGGGGGGGGGAGAGGTAGAGGAGGAACTGTGGCTATATGGGAGAGTAGTGGGGAGGGGGAGTGGGAAGGAGAGTGAAGCAAGTGGGTGAGTGGGAGAGGGAGAGGGGGAAGGAGGGAGAGGTGGGGAGGGGGAGGGTGAAAGAGGGAAGGGACTGATCAGGTGAAGGAGTTAGATGTCGGTGGGGGAGGGGGGAGTGTATGTGTGAGTCTGGCAATGTGTGTGTGTATGTGTGTGTGTGTGTGTGTGATGTGTGTGTTGTGTGTGTGTGTGTGTGTGTGTGGTGTGTGTGTGTGTGTGTGTGTGTGTGTGGGTGTGTGTGGGTGTGTGTGGGTGTGTGTGGGTGTGTGTGGATGTGTGTGGGTGTGTGTGGGTGTGTGTGTGTGTGTGTGTGTGGGTGTGTGTGGGTGTGTGGGTGTGTGTGGGTGTGTGGGTGTGTGTGTGTGTGATCCTGTGTGTGGGGGTGTGTGTGGGTGTGTGTGGGGGGGTGTAGGTGTGTGTGGATGTGTGTGGGGGTGTGTGGGTGTGTGTGGGGGTGTGTGGGTGTGGGGGTGTATGGATGTTCGTGCGCACACTAGGCTACGCTACTCTTTTGAAGATTATAAATTTTTTTTCACAATCAATTCCTTATTAATATACACTAATATATACTATATAATATTAATTGTGTACACTTGTGTTTGTGTGTACACTTGTGTTTGTGTGTGTGTGTTTACTAGCTTGTCGTTCTTTGAAAAAGAGGGGGGGGGGTCACGTTAACACTATTTGTTATTGTTGTTGGTTCACCGGTACTCTCCCGGCCCAGATCTTCGCACACTAGGCTACTTTACTTTTTGAAGATTATAGGATTATTTTTTCTCACTCAATTCCTTATTAATATATACTAATGTTTATTATAATAATAATTACGGGTGCACACGTGTGTTTGTATGTGCGTACTTGTTTACTAGCTTGTCGCTGTCGGGGGGGGGGGGTTCACTAGGCTACACAACTCTTCTGGAGTTTACCTGGAGATATTTAGATAATTTACTAAACATTATCAGGGTTACCACTATCTATCTCCTGGTACTGAAATAGGGAGAGAGTGATGGTATAGCATACAACCAGCAGGGCGAGACACTGAGACTTTAGACACTAACCAAAATTAACCACAAATAGGCAAGTGATGTCGTCTGCACAACAATGGAGGTTCCTGCTGGTCGGCTGCTATCAACTCCTTCAATTTTGTAACTCCTTCAGGAACTTTATCATGCATTCAAGTTTTTATTTTCTTTTTCTTTTAAGACTTGGTATTCCCTCTTTTTTCTTTAGTACAGTATTATGGTCATAACAAGTCTGATGATGTTAGCTACATTCACAACACCAACAGCTGGGGATTGACTAATTTTTTCTTACTTTCAGTATTTACTTAATCACTCTTTTATGACCTTATCACTACACTGCTGCTATAACCAACTAACATATGTATTTGTTAATATTTCAGATCACACCGTTAACCCAATTAACTGTTTGGATATTTTGTGTCAACATTGCAGCCAGCAGCCTGATCAGCTGACTGCTACCTTCCCTCACAATTCAAATTTAAATTGTAAAATTCTTGATCTTATCACATTATTCGCACTCTTGAAAGCTGTTACACTCTTGTAGGTATGTTCACTGATTCACTCACGTACGATAACCACTAATAATATCTTAGGACAGCCACTATTAGAACGCTAAGTGTGTGTGTTTGTTTGTGTATCCTGGTGAAGATCACTATTCAGCGATACTGCTTCACAAGAAGAGGATTATATAAGAATTTTAATGAAATGGATTGAGTAAGCATATGTAGGCTTAAATTCTCTCTGTTGTAGAAATGAGTGTTATTGTTGAGGTAGAGAGAGAAGAGATACTTGGTGGGTCTGAAATGAGATCTGTGTCTGAGGTCAGTCAGTCAGATAAGACTCGCTGGGCAGTCCTCACTCGCCATATTTGTGCAGATGTCGTCTATAGAGTGAGTGCGTAGAGAGTCGAGGTTATAGAATTGAAATCTTAATTCGTGACAAGAGAATCTTTTGTTGTATTATGTAAAAAAAATTGTGGATTGTTGTGGGTATTAACGAAAATGAAGAATTATTTGGGTTATCCTGGTTAATAGTGAAAATGTGTATTAGTGTTATTTATGAAAAAAATTTGTATTGAAAGGGGAAAAATTGTGATATAAAATGGAAAATGATGTGGGTTGTGGGTATTGTTGTTGAACTAGAGTTGTGGGTTGTTGAGGTTGTTATGGTGACAGATCTGATTCAACCTGTTGGCTAGTGTGTGTGTGAGGTCATCACGTGACGTCACTGATTGCTGAGTAAACACGGGTGGGGTGACGTCATGCATGCCAGGAAGTTACTTGTTTAGACCTGCATAGGGAGGACCCAAAAACTTGATCCAAGGAAGTGGAGGGAAAATCTTTGTATTATTGATATCGAGAAAAGTAAATCCAAGGAGGGTGATCTTGATCCTAGAAGGTGAATCAGGGATTTTGGGATGGGGTGGAAGTGGGAGGTGTGGGTGAGAGAGAGGTGTTGATTCGAGGAGATGGAGATTACAAGAAAATGGATTTTTTTCTTTTTGGAGATGGAGAGGGAGGTCTTGATTTGAGGAAGTGGAGCAGGGATATTCGGTTTAGAGGGTGGAGGGGGTTGTGAGGGAAAAGGTCTTGATCCAAGGAGATGGAGCATTTATATTGGATTTAGAGGGTATGGGAGATGGAAGTGGGTGGTGGGAGGTTTGGGGGAGATGAAGGTGTTGATCCAAGGAGATGGGGAGTAGCTCAAATCTTTGTATTATTATCGAGAAAAAGTTGATCCAAGGAGAGGGAGCAGGAATATTGGGATTAGACGGTATGAGAGATGGAAGTGGGGGGTGGGAGGTGTGGGGGAGAGATGAAGGGTAGTTCAAATCTTTGTATTATTGATATCGAGAAAAAGGTTGATCCGAGGAGTTGGAGAATGCAAGAAAATGGAAATTTTTGGGTGGGATGGAGGTCTTGATCCAAGGAAATGGAGGAGAAATATTGGGTTTAGAGGGGATGGGGAGATGGATGTGGGAGGGGTACCCATAGGGGGAACCTGAAAACTTGATCCGAGGAGTTAGAGATTACAAGAAAATCGAAAAAAAAAATCGAAAATATTTGGGGGGGGATGGAGAGGGAGGTCTTGATCCAAGGAAGTAGAGCAGGAATATTTGGACATAGAGGATAGAAGTAGATAGTGGGAGGTGTGGGGGGAGGGTGTTGATCCGAGGTGATGGGGAGCACAAAAAAATGAAATTAAAAAAAATTCGAAAAAAATCGGAAAAAAATTCGGGGGGGCAGGGGCAATCCGGACGACCCTGCAGAAGGAGCTGCAGAGGCGGCGTGGGCGCGGGCACGGGTGGGCACGGGCGTGGGTGGGCATGGGCGCGGGCGGGCCTGGGTGCGGGCGCAGGTGGGGGCACTAGTGGGCTGTGTGGGCATGGGTGGGGGGCACTGGCTGGGGGCACAGGTGGGGTGGGTGAGGTGGTTGAGGATGAGGTGGTCGAGGGTGAGGTCAGGGTCATTATCATAGGTGTGAAATTTCACACCTATGAAGGGGTGAAGGAGAGACCGGAAGTAGGAAACCGGAAGTAACACCTAGACTGGAAGTAACACCTAGGTGTTACTTCCAAGCCATACAGAAGAAATCTTCACTATATATATATATATATATATATATACACATATATATATATTAGGTAGTAGGTTGGTAGACAGCAACCACCCAGGGAAGTACTACCGTCCTGCCAGATGACTGTGAAACAAAAACCTGTAACTGTTTTGCATGATGGTAGGATTGCTGGTTTCTTTTTCTGTCTCATAAACACGCTAGATAACAGGGATATCTTGCTACTCCTACTTACACTTTGGTCACACTTCACAGACACGCACATGCATATATATATATATACATACATCTAGGTTTTTCTCCTTTTTCTAAATAGCTCTTGTTCTTTTTTATTTCTTCTATTGTCCATGGGGAAGTGGAAAAGAATCTTTCCTCCGTAAGCCATGCGTGTCGTATGAGGCGACTAAAATGCCGGGAGCAATGGGCTAGTAACCCCTTCTCCTGTATACATTTACTAAAAAAGAGAAGAAGAAAAACTTTATAAAACTGGGATGCTTAAATGTGCGTGGATGTAGTGCGGATGACAAGAAACAGATGATTGCTGATGTTATGAATGAAAAGAAGTTGGATGTCCTGGCCCTAAGCGAAACAAAGCTGAAGGGGGTAGGAGAGTTTCAGTGGGGGGAAATAAATGGGATTAAATCTGGAGTATCTGAGAGAGTTAGAGCAAAGGAAGGGGTAGCAGTAATGTTAAATGATCAGTTATGGAAGGAGAAAAGAGAATATGAATGTGTAAATTCAAGAATTATGTGGATTAAAGTAAAGGTTGGATGCGAGAAGTGGGTCATAATAAGCGTGTATGCACCTGGAGAAGAGAGGAATGCAGAGGAGAGAGAGAGATTTTGGGAGATGTTAAGTGAATGTATAGGAGCCTTTGAACCAAGTGAGAGAGTAATTGTGGTAGGGGACCTGAATGCTAAAGTAGGAGAAACTTTTAGAGAGGGTGTGGTAGGTAAGTTTGGGGTGCCAGGTGTAAATGATAATGGGAGCCCTTTGATTGAACTTTGTATAGAAAGGGGTTTAGTTATAGGTAATACATATTTTAAGAAAAAGAGGATAAATAAGTATACACGATATGATGTAGGGCGAAATGACAGTAGTTTGTTGGATTATGTATTGGTAGATAAAAGACTGTTGAGTAGACTTCAGGATGTACATGTTTATAGAGGGGCCACAGATATATCAGATCACTTTCTAGTTGTAGCTACACTGAGAGTAAAAGGTAGATGGGATACAAGGAGAATAGAAGCATCAGGGAAGAGAGAGGTGAAGGTTTATAAACTAAAAGAGGAGGCAGTTAGGGTAAGATATAAACAGCTATTGGAGGATAGATGGGCTAATGAGAGCATAGGCAATGGGGTCGAAGAGGTATGGGGTAGGTTTAAAAATGTAGTGTTAGAGTGTTCAGCAGAAGTTTGTGGTTACAGGAAAGTGGGTGCAGGAGGGAAGAGGAGCGATTGGTGGAATGATGATGTAAAGAGAGTAGTAAGGGAGAAAAAGTTAGCATATGAGAAGTTTTTACAAAGTAGAAGTGATGCAAGGAGGGAAGAGTATATGGAGAAAAAGAGAGAGGTTAAGAGAGTGGTGAAGCAATGTAAAAAGAGAGCAAATGAGAGAGTGGGTGAGATGTTATCAACAAATTTTGTTGAAAATAAGAAAAAGTTTTGGAGTGAGATTAACAAGTTAAGAAAGCCTAGAGAACAAATGGATTTGTCAGTTAAAAATAGGAGAGGAGAGTTATTAAATGGAGAGTTAGAGGTATTGGGAAGATGGAGGGAATATTTTGAGGAATTGTTAAATGTTGATGAAGATAGGGAAGCTGTGATTTCGTGTATAGGGCAAGGAGGAATAACATCTTGTAGGAGTGAGGAAGAGCCAGTTGTGAGTGTGGGGGAAGTTCGTGAGGCAGTAGGTAAAATGAAAGGGGGTAAGGCAGCCGGGATTGATGGGATAAAGATAGAAATGTTAAAAGCAGGTGGGGATATAGTTTTGGAGTGGTTGGTGCAATTATTTAATAAATGTATGGAAGAGGGTAAGGTACCTAGGGATTGGCAGAGAGCATGCATAGTTCCTTTGTATAAAGGCAAAGGGGATAAAAGAGAGTGCAAAAATTATAGGGGGATAAGTCTGTTGAGTGTACCTGGTAAAGTGTATGGTAGAGTTATAATTGAAAGAATTAAGAGTAAGACGGAGAATAGGATAGCAGATGAACAAGGAGGCTTTAGGAAAGGTAGGGGGTGTGTGGACCAGGTGTTTACAGTGAAACATATAAGTGAACAGTATTTAGATAAGGCTAAAGAGGTCTTTGTGGCATTTATGGATTTGGAAAAGGCGTATGACAGGGTGGATAGGGGGGCAATGTGGCAGATGTTGCAAGTGTATGGTGTAGGAGGTAGGTTACTGAAAGCAGTGAAGAGTTTTTACGAGGATAGTGAGGCTCAAGTTAGAGTATGTAGGAAAGAGGGAAATTTTTTCCCAGTAAAAGTAGGCCTTAGACAAGGATGTGTGATGTCACCGTGGTTGTTTAATATATTTATAGATGGGGTTGTAAGAGAAGTAAATGCGAGGGTCTTGGCAAGAGGCGTGGAGTTAAAAGATAAAGAATCACACACAAAGTGGGAGTTGTCACAGCTGCTCTTTGCTGATGACACTGTGCTCTTGGGAGATTCTGAAGAGAAGCTGCAGAGATTGGTGGATGAATTTGGTAGGGTGTGCAAAAGAAGAAAATTAAAGGTGAATACAGGAAAGAGTAAGGTTATGAGGATAACAAAAAGATTAGGTGATGAAAGATTGAATATCAGATTGGAGGGAGAGAGTATGGAGGAGGTGAACGTATTCAGATATTTGGGAGTGGACGTGTCAGCGGATGGGTCTATGAAAGATGAGGTGAATCATAGAATTGATGAGGGAAAAAGAGTGAGTGGTGCACTTAGGAGTCTGTGGAGACAAAGAACTTTGTCCTTGGAGGCAAAGAGGGGAATGTATGAGAGTATAGTTTTACCAACGCTCTTATATGGGTGTGAAGCGTGGGTGATGAATGTTGCAGCGAGGAGAAGGCTGGAGGCAGTGGAGATGTCATGTCTGAGGGCAATGTGTGGTGTGAATATAATGCAGAGAATTCGTAGTTTGGAAGTTAGGAGGAGGTGCGGGATTACCAAAACTGTTGTCCAGAGGGCTGAGGAAGGGTTGTTGAGGTGGTTCGGACATGTAGAGAGAATGGAGCGAAACAGAATGACTTCAAGAGTGTATCAGTCTGTAGTGGAAGGAAGGCGGGGTAGGGGTCGGCCTAGGAAGGGTTGGAGGGAGGGGGTAAAGGAGGTTTTGTGTGCGAGGGGCTTGGACTTCCAGCAGGCATGCGTGAGCGTGTTTGATAGGAGTGAATGGAGACAAATGGTTTTTAATACTTGACGTGCTGTTGGAGTGTGAGCAAAGTAACATTTATGAAGGGATTCAGGGAAACCGGCAGGCCGGACTTGAGTCCTGGAGATGGGAAGTACAGTGCCTGCACTCTGAAGGAGGGGTGTTAATGTTGCAGTTTAAAAACTGTAGTGTAAAGCACCCTTCTGGCAAGACAGTGATGGAGTGAATGATGGTGAAAGTTTTTCTTTTTCGGGCCACCCTGCCTTGGTGGGAATCGGCCAGTGTGATAATAATAAATATATATATATATATATATATATATATATATATATATATATATATATATATATATATATATATATATATATTTTAAAAATTTTCTCCTACCACCCCTTGTATTTAATATAAGTTTCATTTAAAGACAAAATACATTGACAAAATACATTGACAAAAACACAATAGAGAGTAAAACAACATAGATAAGAACTCAGAGCTATATTTCGAATACTTTGTTCAGCTCCCCGGCAGTGGGCTGCATGCCAAGAATACTGTAGGCATTTCCTCTCTGGATCGTAACACTGATTCTCTGAAAGAGGAAGCTGGCCACCCTTTGGGAACAGGTACAAGGAAATCTCCTGAGTGTGGTGCCTTCACCGCCAGGAGATGAGCTTTGTCCTTTCCTGAAGTGATTTTATCCATAATCGGTTTTTCCCAGTGAGACTGTTTGTGCTTTCTTTTGGGAGGAGCTGCTCTACTGGAGGAGCCTGCAAAGGTGTCCCACCACATGGCTGCTTCAGTGAACCTTGGGTCTTGAGCTCCTACCGCATCTCTCAAGTGGTCGGGGACAATCTACTTCACTAATCCAGTGAAAGGCAAACACGAAGACACAAATGCAGGTAAGCTTGCTTTGCACACCCCTATACCTCCCAGTCGCACTGGGAGGATTGCCTGATCCCATTGCCGATCCTCTAGTGACAGGTTCAGTGCCTACTTAAAGGTTGATCTTAGGTGTGCATCATATTCATTGAGAGTTGGGTTGTCAAAAGACAGTGCACACCTCAGGAAGTAAGTCTTGGCATAGTAAGACACCTTGTGAGGAGATCCAGGGCATCATGTGCATCAGGATTGCTTATTCTCTCCTCCATTCTCTTCAGGTCATTCAATTTATCCTTAAGGACAATGTCGATGGCCTGGTGACCCAGCAGTGCTCCAAAGAGGGTACTAGTTGAGACTTCTGGGAGGATTCTTCACATGGCACTGATTATTTCCTGGTTTGCTGTGATGATTTCACACTTGAAGCGATTGAGGATGAGTCCTAAGTCTTCTCCCTGTGATCTCACCAGTTGTAGGTCCTCTAACAGGGACTCTTCAGTATCTGCCTGAGTGCCATCATCCAGGTACCAAATGCTGAGCTCACTACGTAGGCTAGAAGTCAGTTTTCTTACTCCCAAGCAGAAGAGAAGTGGAGCAAGTGGATCACCCTGCTGAACACCCTCTGATGAGAGAATTTCATGTTCTCCAAACAAAAGAATTGAGGGTTTGCTGTAGCCGGCTGAAATGAAGGGAAA
>NW_027196840.1:0-76496 GCF_038502225.1 Cherax quadricarinatus
TTGCTGTCTTGGTTTAAGGTTGCTGCTTACATAAGAACATAAGAACATAAGAAAGGAGGAACACTGCAGCAGGCCTGTTGGCCCATACTAGGCAGGTCCTTTAGAATTCATCCCACTAACAAACATTTGACCAACCCAATTTTCAATGCTACCCAAGAAATAAGCTCTGATGTGCAAGTCCCTCTCAAATCCAACCCTTCCCACTCATGTATTTATCCAACCTAAATTTGAAACTACACAAAGTCCTAGCCTCAATAACCCAACTAGGTAGACTGTTCCACTCATCAACTACCCTATTTCCAAACCAATACTTTCCTATGTCCTTTCTAAATCTAAACTTATCTAATTTAAATCCATTACTGCGGGTTCTCTCTTGGAGAGATATCCTCAAGACCTTGTTAATATCCCCTTTATTAATACCTATCTTCCACTTATACACTTCGATCAGGTCTCCCCTCATTCTTCGTCTAACAAGTGAATGTAACTTAAGAGTCTTCAATCTTTCTTCATAAGGAAGATTTCTAATGCTATGTATTAGTTTAGTCATCCTACGCTGAATGTTTTCTAACGAATTTATGTCCATTCTGTAATATGGAGACCAGAATTGAGCTGCATAATCTAGGTGAGGCCTTACTAATGATGTATAAAGCTGCAGTATGACCTCTGGACTTCTGTTGCTTACACTTCTTGATATAAATCCCAGTAATCTATTTGCCTTATTACGTACGCTTAGGCATTGCTGTCTTGGTTTAAGGTTGCTGCTTACCATAACCCCTAAGTCCTTTTCGCAATCTGTATGGCTAAGTTCTACATTATTTAACTTATAAGTGCTAGGGTTATAGACACTCCCGAGCTTCAGAACCTTGCATTTATCCACATTGAACTGCATCTGCCACTTTTCTGACCAAGAGTAGAGTTTGTCTAAATCCTCCTGAAGTTCCCTAACATCTACGTTTGAATCAATTATCCTACCTATCTTCGTGTCATCGGCGAATTTGCTCATATCACTAGCAATTCCTTCATCAAGATCATTGATATATATTATAAACAACAACGGGCCCAAGACTGATCCCTGTGGAACGCCACTTGTTACTGATCCCCACTCGGATTTAACCCCATTTATGGACACTCTCTGCTTCCTGTCTGTGAGCCATGACTCGATCCACGAGAGCACCCTCCCCCCAATGCCATGAGCTGCTACTTTCTTCAACAGTCTTTGGTGCGGAACTCTATCAAATGCCTTACTAAAATCTAAGTAAACAATATCAAATTCTTTATCGTGGTCAACAGCCTCAAAAGCTTTACTGAAGAAAGTTAATAAATTAGTTAGACAAGACCGGCCTCTTGTGAATCCATGCTTTTCTTATCCCCTTTTTAATGTCCCTCTTAATGTCAATATACTGATTCATAAGATGACCCTCGCCTCTTTTGATACGCCTATAAATTCCTTTCTTAAGCCCTAGTAGATATTTCAGCCTATTATTCATCCATTTAGGGTCATTTCTATTTGATCTAATTTCCTTATAAGGGATAAACGTTCTTTGAGCAGCATGTATTGTGTTCAGAAAACTGTCATATTGATAGCTCTCTTCGTTACCCCAGTCAAGAGATGATAAGTGTTCTCTAAGCCCATCGTAATCTGCTAAGCGAAAATCTGGGACTGTTACTGAGTTATCCCTACTATCATACTTCCATTCAATTCTAAATGTAATTGATTTGTGGTCGCTAGCACCCAGTTCCTCTGAAACTTCTAAATTATTAACAAGGGATTCATTGTTTGCCAGAACTAAGTCAAGCAGGTTATTTCCCCTTGTAGGTTCTGTCACAAACTGCTTCAAAAAACAATCCTGAACTACTTCTAAGAAATCGTATGATTCTAAATTCCCAGTCAAGGAGGCTGAAGGTCCACCTCAATGGGTCTGGGAGAGAGTGTGAGGTGGCTGGAGTTGTGGGGAATGAGGCTTCTAGCAGTGAGGTGCAGTCTGTCTCTTGCTGTGAGGAGGCTGTAGGTGGGGAGGTAGCAACGGCTACCAGCAGTGAGGTGCAGTCCAGCACCTGCTACAAGTTAAACCCCCAAGTTTAACCCCCAAGTCCTTTTCGCAATCTGTATGGCTAAGTTCTACATTATTTAACTTATAAGTGCTAGGGTTATGGACACTTCCGAGCTTCAGAACCTTGCATTTATCCACACTGAACTGCATCTGCCACTTTTCTGACCAAGAGTAGAGTTTGTCTAAATCCTCCTGAAGTTCCCTAACATCTACGTTTGAATCAATTATCCTACCTATCTTCGTGTCATCGGCGAATTTGCTCATATCACTAGTAATTCCTTCATCAAGATCATTGATATATATTATAAACAACAACGGGCCCAAGACTGATCCCTGTGGAACGCCACTTGTTACTGATCCCCACTCGGATTTAACCCCATTTATGGACACTCTCTGCTTCCTGTCTGTGAGCCATAATTCGATCCACGAGAGCACTCTTCCCCCAATGCCATGAGCTGCTACTTTCTTCAACAGTTTTTGGTGCGGAACTCTATCAAATGCCTTACTAAAATCTAAGTAAATAATATCAAATTCTTTATCGTGGTCAACAGCCTCAAAAGCTTTACTGAAAAAAGTTAATAAATTAGTTAGACAAGACCGGCCTCTTGTGAATCCATGCTGAGTATCATTAATCAAGCTATGCTTATCGAGATGGCTTCTTATAATTTGAGCTATAATTGACTCTAGTAATTTGCCTACAATTGAGGTCAGGCTTATTTGGCGGTAATTTGACGGTAACGACTTGTCCCCTGTTTTAAAAATAGGAATTACATTAGCCATCTTCCACATATCAGACACTACACCTGTTTGAAGAGATAAATTAAAAATATTAGTTAATGGTTCACAGACTTCCATTTTGCATTCCTTTAGAACCCTTGAAAAAACCTCATCAGGACCCGGTGACTTATTTTGCTTCAGTCGGTCTATCTGCTTCACAACCATTTCACTAGTGACTATGATGTTACATAATTTATCTTCTTCTGGCCCACTATAAAAATTTATTACCGGAACACTACTAGTGTCTTCCTGTGTAAAAACCGAGAGAAAATAATTATTTAAAATCGAGCACATTTCATTCTCTTTGTCAGTAAGATGCCCATAGTTATTTTTAAGGGGACCTATCTTATCTCTGACTTTTGTTCTATATACCTGGAAAAAACTTTTTGGGTTAGTTTTAGAATCCCTAGCAACTTTAATTTCATAGTCCCTTTTAGCTTTTCTTATCCCCTTTTTAATGTCCCTCTTAGTGTCAATATACTGATTCATAAGATGACCCTCGCCTCTTTTGATACGCCTATAAATTCCTTTCTTATGCCCTAGTAGATATTTCAGCCTATTATTCATCCATTTTGGGTCATTTCTATTTGATCTAATTTCTTTATAAGGGATAAATGTTCTTTGAGCAGCATGTATTGTGTTCAGAAAACTGTCATATTGATAGCTCTCTTCGTTACCCCAGTCAACAGATGATAAGTGTTCTCTAAGCCCATCGTAATCTGCTAAGCGAAAATCTGGGACTGTTACTGAGTTATCCCTACTATCATACTTCCATTCAATTCTAAATGTAATTGATTTGTGGTCGCTAGCACCCAGTTCTTCTGAAACTTCTAAATTATTAACAAGGGATTCATTGTTTGCCAGAACTAAGTCAAGCAGGTTATTACCCCTTGTAGGTTCTGTCACAAACTGCTTCAGAAAACAATCCTGAACTACTTCTAAGAAGTCGTATGATTCTAAATTCCCAGTCAAGAAATTCCAATCAATATGACTAAAGTTAAAGTCTCCTAGAATTACTACATTATCGTGCCTTGTGGCCCTAACAATTTCCTCCCATAGTAGTCTTCCCTGGTCCCTATCTAAATTTGGGGGACGGTATATCACACCTAAAGTTAATTTTTCATGCCCCTCTGAAAATTCTATCCAAACAGACTCTGTATGTGTTACTTCAGACTTAATACCCGTTTTAATGCAACAGTTCAAGCGATCTCGGACATACAATGCCACCCCACCCCCCTTCCCGATACTTCTATCTACTTGGAACAATTTGAAACCCTGAATGTGACATTCTGCAGGCATGTCCCGACTTTTTGAATTAAACCACGTCTCAGTAATGGCAAATACATCTATGTTACCTGCACTAGCAACTAGTCTCAACTCGTCCATCTTATTCCTAGCACTGCGACTATTTGTGTAATATATACTTAAGGACCCTCCTTTCTCTTTATCATTCCTGCTCCTTTCTGTTATTCCACTAAACCTATTACTGTCCTTGTCAATTAGTGCCACTGGCCTTCCGATATCCACCTCATTTTGCCTATTACTAGTTCTCCTAGTACTCATATTACTACCCTGAGACTTCACAGTTTTTCCGCAGAAACCCATACCACTAACTATTTCTAGTTTAAAGACCTAACAGCTCCCTCCACTGTGTTGGCCAGTGCTCCCACTCCACACCTAGACAAGTGAACCCCATCCCTGGCATACATGTCATTTCTGCCATAGAAGAGGTCCCAGTTGTCAATGAATGGTACTGCATTATCCTTACAGTGTTTATCCAGCCAACAATTAATACCAATTGCTCTGGACAACCATTCATTACCAACACCTCTTCTTGGCAAAATGCCACATATAACAGGGCGCCCCCCCCTTCTTCCTAATCATGTCTATAGCTGTCCTGAACTTTCTAAATCCTCACTTCTACGCTTGCCTACATCATTGCCTCCAGCACTGAGGCAAATAATAGGATTGATCCCATTACCGTTCATGATGTTGTCAAGCCGGCTAACAATGTCCTCCATCACAGCCCCAGGAAAGCATACCCTTTGTCTCCTACTCCTGTCCTTCAAGCAGAATGCCCTATCCATGTATCTAACCTGGCTATCCCCAACAACAACAATATTCTTACCTTCCTTGTTGTCGTTCGTCGTGACGATCCCAGTAGTAGACTCACATTCGTCGGGTAGCACCGAGAATGCGTTGGAGGTTTCCACGGGAGTTTCCACAGCAGTCTCTTTCTTCTTCATCGTTTCTGGCTTTCCATTCGTCTTCTTGATCGTCAACTTCGTCGTCCCCTGCTGTCCAGCCACTGACCACGATCCCTTCTTGACCTGAGGACTCGAAACAGGAGGACTACTACGAATCCTCTTGTTTTCCTCGGTCAATCGCCGTATCTCCATCTTCGCTGCCTTCAATTCTTCCTTAAGTTGCTGGTAAAGTTGCTCGATGGAGGCCATCTTGGTTCAGTCCACGGGAGCAAACAAGACACTTCTTCACAGAGTTAAGTACAGTCACCACTCAAGAGCACACAAACAGGTCTTCACAGAGCTAAGTACACGTCACCGATGTTTTGTTGGGTTAGTGTCTGGGATGTCGTCTCACTTCCTCTCTTGTTCTCTCTTATCTTTCTCGTTCTCCCTTAACTTTCTTGTAATCCCTTAACTTTCTTGTTCTCCTTTAAGTTTCTTGTTCTCCCTTAAGTTTCTTGTTCTCCCTTAACTTTCTTATTAGCATAAGAACATAAGAATGTAGGAACACTGCAGAAGGCCTACTGGCCCATACGAGGCAGGTCCTTATCAAAACGACATCTACCTAAAGCTACTCAAGAAATAACTCCCGTACCCCTTGACACCAATCAAACCCAGCCCCTCCCACTCATATATTTGTCCAGTCTCTTCTTAAAGCTACCCAAGGTCCTAACCTCTATCACCCCACTGGGAAGACTGTTCCACGCATCTACAACTCTGTTAGAAAACCAGTACTTACCTATGTCCTTTCTAAATCTAAATTTATCCAACTTAAATCCATTATTCCTGGTTCTTACCTGGTTCGACACCCTCAGTACTTTATTAATGTCTCCCTTGTTTATGCCCGTCATCCACTTATACACTTCAATGATATCTCCCCTCATTCTACGCCTCTCCAGAGAGTGGAGATTTAAGGCTTTAAGTCTATCTTCATACGGGAGGTTCCTTACACAGTAAATCATTTTAGTCATTCTTCTCTGTATGTTCTCTAATGAGTCTATATCAGTCCTGTAGTAAGGGGACTAAAACTGAGCAGCATAATCTAAACGAGGCCTCACTAGTGATGTATAGAGCTGCAAAATAACTTTTGGACATCTGTTACTTATACTTCTTGAGATAAATCCAAGTAATCTGTTGGCCTTGTTGCGCACACTAAGGCACTGCTGTCTTGGCTTTAGATTTCTGCTCACCATGACTCCCAAGTCCTTTTCACATTTTGCATGATCAAGCTCTACTTCACCTAGATTATAGCTTCGAGGGTTATTTTCATTACCAATGGCTAGTACCTTACACTTATCGACATTGAACTTCATCTGCCATTTTTCAGACCAGGACATTAATTTGTCCAAATTCTCCTGGAGTTCATTGCTATCCTCCTCAGAGTGAATTATACGGCCTATCTTTGTATCATCAGCAAACTTACTCATGTCACTCTTAATCCCTTCATCAAGGTCATTAATGTAAATTATGAACAAGAGAGGGCCTAAAACTGATCCTTGTGGAACGCCACTAGTGACTAATCCCCATTCAGATTTCACTCTGCTTCCTATTGGTAAGCCATGCCTCAATCCATGCTAGAACACCTCCTATACCATGAGCTGCCACTTTTTGAAGAGTCTCCTGTGAGGTACTCTATCGAAGGCTTTACTAAAATCCAAATAAACAATATCATATTCCTTGTCACTGTCAACTGCCTCAAATGTTCTACTGAAGAACGTCAGCAAGTTTGTCAGGCAGGAACGACCTCTCGTGAATCCATGCTGAGATTCATTTATCAAGTTATGCTCTTCAAGGTGGCTTCTAATAATGTCAGCTATAATTGATTCTAATAACTTTCCCACGTTAGATGTCAGGCTTATTGGACGGTAATTTGAAGGAACGGACTTATCCCCTGATTTGAATATAGGAACCACATTAGCCATCTTCCACAACTCTGGCACAACACCGGTAAGGATGGACGCATTAAACACACTCGTTAATGGCTGACTAAGCTCCATCTTGCATTCCTTAAGTACCCTGGAAAACAACTCATCGGGTGGGACTTATTTTGCTTCAGTTTGTCTATCTGTTTAATAACCATGTCCCTCGTGACAGTAATATTAGTTAATTTAAATTCATCAGGAACTAAATAATTGTTAATTACTGGAATCTCATTTACATCTTCCTGTGTAAAAACTGACAAAAAATAGTCATTAAATAAGGAACACATTTCCAGTTCATTATCCGTCAGCTGTCCATTCCCAGATTTCAGAGGTCCTACTTTTTCCTTCACCTTCGTCCTATACACTTGAAAGAACCCATTTGGATTCGTCTTTGATTCACTAGCAACTCTAATTTCATAATCACGTTTAGCCTTTCTAATCCCCTTTTTTACTTCTCTTTTAAGTTGAACATATTGGTCAGTAAGGTCAACCTCTCCTCTTCTGATGCGCCTATAAATTCCCTTTTTCTCCCCTAATAGATGCTTTAACCTACTGTTAACCCATTTGGGATCGTTATTATTAGACCTAATATCTCTCTGGGGAATGTATATACTCAGGGCATGATGTATATTATTAGGAAAACAATCATGAACATTAAAATGGTATAAAATACCGACAGATTGTTAGGTAAGACACATATGCAACAGTTAGGTATCTTTATTTCGAAACGTTTCGCCTACACAGTAGGCTTCTTCAGTCGAGTACAGAAAAGTTGATAGAAGCAGAAGATACTTGAAGACGATGTAATCAGTCCATCACCCTTAAAGTTTTGAGGTGGTCAGTCCCTCAGTCTGGAGAAGAGCATTGTTCCGTTGTCTGAAACAATATGAATTTGAAGTGACAGAATGGGGCCTTATATAGTGCCAGGAGGTGAGACGTAGGTTGCTTTGGGAGGGCAGGTCCCTCTCAAACCCATCCGTTCTCACTAGTGGAGGTTGTCGAAGTTGATGGTCTGGTACAGACCATCAACTTTTCTGTACTCGACTGAAGAAGCCTACTGGGTAGGCGAAACGTTTCGAAATAAAGATACCTAACTGTTGCATATGTGTCTTACCTAACAAGAAAACAATCATAAAAGCAGATCCCTTCATAATCATAAGTATGATCATCGCCAATGAAATCATTAGCTAGATAACCCCAATCAAGATTAGACAGATGTTCCCTAAGTCCATTATAATCGGCAGAACGGAAATCAGGGATTTTTACTGTATTATCATTATTCTTGCATTCCCAGTTAATGCTAAAAGTGATGGATTTGTGATCACTTGCGCCAAGCTCTTCAGTGATCTCCAGATTATTCACGAGTGTTTCCTTATTTGACAAGACTAGGTCTAGCAAATTATCACCCCTGGTAGGCTCTGTCACGCTCTGCTTCAGAAAACAGTCCTGAACTGTTTCCATAAAGTCACTGGACTCTAGATTACCTGTCAAAGAATTCCAGTCAATTTGACTAAAGTTAAAGTCCCTTACTATGACTATGTTATTGTGTCTAGAAGCCCTAACAATTTCGTCCCAAAGAAGTCTCCCTCTATCGTGATCCAAGCCTGGAGGTCGGTATATTACACCTAGAATTAGTTTTTCTTGACCCTCTACAAACTCTACCCAAACAGATTCTGTTACTGCTCCATCTATTTTTATACCTGTTTTTATGCAACAATTAATATTTTCTCGAACATATAATGCAACTCCTCCCCCCTTCCCACCACATCTATCCACATTTAACAACTTAAATCCCTGAATATTACACTCAGCAGTCATATCCCGACTCTTTAAATCATACCACGTTTCAGTTAATGCAATGATATCAAAGTTCTCAGCACATGCTACCGCACGTAGTTCATTAATTTTATTTCTTGCACTTCGACTGTTAGCATAAAATACCATCATATGTTTTTTTCTTCTGCACATTTTTCCTATTGATCTTTGTTTTTACACAATTTCTGAAATCATCATTACCCAGAGTTACTCCATGACAGTTACTATTAAGATTCTTAATATCAGAGCGTAAGTCAATATATCCATACTCATTATTTATCATTTTTAAACCCATACCTCTAACTAATCCTAGTTTAAAGTCCTAACAACCCCCTCAACTGAGTTAGCAAGAAAACCCACACCTGCCCTGGATAAGTGAACCCCATCCCTGGCATACATGTCATTTCGACCATAGAAGTTGTCCCAGTTGTCAATGAATGGTACTGCATTATCCTTACAGTGTTTATCCAGCCAACAATTAATGCCAATTGCTCTGGACAACCATTCATTACCAACACCTCTTCTTGGCAAAATGCCACATATAACAGGGCCCCCCCCTTCTTCCTAATGATGTCTATAGCTGTCCTGAACTTTCTAACTAAATCCTCACTTCTACGCTTGCCTACATCATTGCCTCCAGCACTGAGGCAAATAATAGGATTGATCCCATTACCGTTCATGATGTTGTCAAGCCGGCTAACAATGTCCTTCATCCCAGCCCCAGGAAAGCAAACCCTCTGTCTCCTACTCCTGTCCTTCAAGCAGAATGCCCTATCCATGTATCTAACCTGGCTATCCCCAACAACAACAATATTCTTACCTTCCTTGTTGTCTTTCGTCGTGACGGTCCCATTAGTCGACTCACATTCGTCGGGTAGCACCGAGAATGCGTTGGAGGTTTCCACAAGAGTTTCCACAGCAGTCTCTTTCTTCTTCATCGTTTCTGGCTTTCCATTCGTCTTCTTGATCGTCAACTTCGTCGTCCCCTGCTGTCCAGCCACTGACCACGATCCCTTCTTGACCTGAGGACTCGAAACAGGAGGACTACTACGAATCCTCTTGTTCTCCTCGGTCAATCGCCGTATCTCCATCTTCGCTACCCTCAATTCTTCCTTAAGCTGCTGGTAAAGTTGCTCGATGGAGGGCATCTTGGTTCAGTCCACGGGGAGCACACAAGACACTTCTTCACAGGAGCACACAAGACACTTCTTCACAGGAGCACACAAGACACTTCTTCACAGGAGCACACAAGACACTTCTTCACAGGAGCACACAAGACACTTCTTCACAGGAGCACACAAGACACTTCTTCATCAAGCCATGGCTTGATGAAGCTCCTGGAGAGCGAAACGTTGCCACAATAAATGTCACATTAGTTGCACTTGTGTCCTTTTATTTACATGTTCTTATGTTCTTAATGATTCCGGTTTCTTGTCTGTGGAAGAAAATAGACATCGAGAGTGACTGCCTCTTTCTACAGCTGAGGCAATAACTTCCTGTGTGAGAACGTCTTCACCTTAGCAACGGAAGTTTATGGGTTTTCTTGAACACTTCTCTCAGTGTTTTCTTTGACTGATTAACTCTAAGTCTACCCGAAATGCTCTGCATAAAATGCATGGAAAATTTTGCCATCTAATCCTATACCAATTGTATAATATAATTTTTAGTCATACTTATTATCATTATTATCATCATCATCTATATGATGGGGTCCACTTCCAGTGCAAATTTTGGGACCCATAGTCTCGGAAAAGTAGATAAGGATTCAAGGAAATATATTTAGATTTCTTTCTGAAACCGTTTGAAATTTTGATGTTGTTGGAGTTGATGGTGTTGTTGTTGTCAGTGTTGTTGGTGGTATTGCTGTTGGTGTTGTCGTTGGCGTTCATGTTTGTGTTGTTGCATTTGATGTTGTTGTTGTTGTTGTTGTTTGCAAGAGAAGACGTCCAGTTGTTGTTAATTATGTACATAAATTAGGGAAGTATCGTTTGGTATGGTAGTATAACAGAGGTAGATGAGTTGACCGCTTGCAACGCCACCTGCATAGCTTGGTAAGCTGGGGGTCAGGTGGAACTCACTTCATTACGGAATCACACCTGTTTTGGCACCACTAAATACAGTTCTAGGTTGCCAAAACATGATTTGTAATGATCATACGTACGGATGACATAATTAATATTCTACTCTTGTGCCCTTCGGCTCTTGTTACCTCTACTGTACGTATTTAAATGTTCTTTTATATTCCTCAGGCCTGCCATAATTGTCTGGCCAACACTGCTTGCGCCTAAGCCACTTGTACGGATATTAAAGTACTTAGTACCAAAGGTGTCCTGGGACACTCTTCGCCACACAGCGTAGCTTGTGTTATCGGACTTTATAATACTTCTCTTGAGTGGAGGAAGGTTTCTATCAAGCCACGTTCCGGGTGAGGTTAGAACCCATGGCAAGTGAGCCATGGTTTGTTTTCAATCGTGTAATTACGACTTCGTGTACGGGCCGACCAAGCTGTAACCATCTCGTCAACTCATCACCACCTGAGCGCCAACATCAACCTACAAAGACTGCAAGTGACCTTACCATATGTCACTGTCAGTAAGTGCCTTCGCTCTTTCCCGGAGACTACATCCACCTGTCTCAACAATGTATGTGTGGCTCCACCATCACCACGTTACCACGCTGCTATACAACTTATCTTTATTAATCCTTCAGGCTTAAGAATAAGTCCCGATAATAATAAATTTTATATTACTTATATTATTAAAGTTGTGTTGCATGGATATTTTACAGTTAACAATTTTGTTAAAGTTATAATTTTTTTTTCCTATTCATTTTCATAACGGAGTTTTGTCTAATCTCTGATGTTATTGTTGTTGTTGGTGTAGTCGTTCTTGTTGTTAATAATAATAATAATAATAATAATAATAATAATAATAATAATAATAATAATAATAATAATAATAATAATAATAATAATGAAAATATATATTATTAAAAACAATGAAATGGTAGGAGATTTTGAGTCCATGAGGGCTGTAACGGGCTGTAACGGACTGTAACGGACTGTAACGGAGTGTAACGGACTGTAACGGGCTGTAACGGGCTGTAACGGAGTGTAACGGACTGTAACGGACTGTAACGGACTGTAACGGACTGTAACGGACTGTAACGGGCTGTAACGGAGTGTAACGGGCTGTAACGGAGTGTAACTGGCTGTAACGGACTGTAACGGAGTGTAACGGACTGTAACGGGCAGTAACGGAGTGTAACGGACTGTAACGGGCTGTAACGGGCTGTAACGGAGTGTAACGGACTGTAACGGAGTGTAACGGACTGTAACGGGCAGTAACGGACTGTAACGGACTGTAACGGACTGTAACGGGCTGTAACGGAGTGTAACGGAGTGTAACGGACTGTAACGGACTGTAACGGTCTGTAACGGGCTGTAACGGACTGTAACGGACTGTAACGGGCTGTAACGGAGTGTAACGGACTGTAACGGGCAGTAACGGACTGTAACGGACTGTAACGGGCTGTAACGGACTGTAACGGACTGTAACGGGCTGTAAAGGACTGTAACGGGAATCAACTTCGGTTTTTTGTAAACAGCTGACTGTATCTAGGGTTCCCAACATTCCATCTCACTAACCTGAGCAATAAACAGGTGGAAAACGCCTGTGCCTGTGTCCCTGACAGTAATGGTGTCAGCATTAATGTGTATTTCATGAAGAACCAGGAGTGTTAATGCTCCTTCGTGTACGCCATCCAACATATCCGAGTATAGTGACTCAATGTTATCTTTAACTTCACCATGTTCCACAAATCATCTTAACTGCAACGAGAGTCTTCTTGGAAAGGACCTTGTTTTTTAATTTTTTTTCGACGTAAACAAAGCCAGATTTGCCTTGTTTTCTGATAAGGCTGTAAAATTTGCCAACTTGACTGTTGAAGGTACGAATCTGTTTCCAATAATGTGGCGAACTGGCCTAGATGTTTTGGTAATTTTATTAAGGCGTGGAGCAACCATAATGGAATGATCTTTGTAACATCTGAACATCATGTCAACATGTCGTGCTTACAACTTATTGAAGCGACTGGACTAACAAAATAAACAGCCAAGTCCCCAAACGTCTTAAATTTTGATGGCTAACCATTAGCCATTTCTAGTGTTTGACCTTCTATGAGGAGACAGAATATGTCCTTCATTCGTGAAGAGATCATAGACATTCAACAAAATCTGCCACTTAGAAGAATCTAAGGAATATATTTGTCTTAGCAAGTGAAACTGGTACTGGCATAAGCTTTTGTTGAAAATCAAGCGATAGTTCAATTTCTCTGCCACCAGATGATACCTTAGGAGGTACTGGCCGATATTTCAAGCAACTTTCATTACAGGACAGGACAGAGTTTGTTAAATGTTGCAGCATTGTTCTTTATGATTTAATCACCATCCATGGTTTCCATAGCAGTGATATAGTTTTCTTCTGCTGTTTTGATTTCTCTCTGTTCAACAAATCTGTCCAGCTGTTCCTGACCTAAGTCTCCTTCTTTAAGTAGAGATCCTGAATTTCGCCTTTAATAAGGTCAGGATAAACTTGAGCTGAGAAAACACGAAATATTTCCAAAAAGTGAGGCGGCTATTTTCCACGTTGTTGAGCACTGTCAGCCTTCTTATGGAGTCTTCACTATGAAGAGCACCGTCTTCTCTAAATCGAAACATTATTCTTGTATCAAGAGTGATCTGATTATATATATATATAATATATATATATATATATATATATATATATATATATATATATATATATATATATATATATATATATATATATATATATATATATATATATATATATATATATATATATATATTATGTGGATTCAAGTAAACGTTGGATGCGAAAAGTGGGTCATAATAAGCGTGTATGTACCTGGAGAAGAGAGGAATGCAGAGGAGAGAGAGAGATTTTGGGAGATGTTAAGTGAATGTATAGGAGCCTTTGAACCAAGTGAGAGAGTAATTGTGGTAGGGGACCTGAATGCTAAAGTAGGAGAAACTTTTAGAGAGGGTGTGTTGAGGTGGTTCGGACATGTAGAGAGAATGGAGCGAAACAGAGTGACATCAAGAGTGTATCAGTCTGTAGTGGAAGGAAGGCGGGGTAGGGGTCGGCCTAGGATAGGTTGGAGGGAGGGGGTAAAGGAGGTTTTGTGTGCGAGGGGCTTGGACTTCTAGCAGGCATGCGTGAGTGTGTTTGATAGGAGTGAATGGAGACATGGTTTTTAATACTTGACGTGCTGTTGGAGTGTGAGCAAAGTAACATTTATGAAGGGGTTCAGGGAAACCGGCAGGCCGGACTTGAGTCCTGGAGATGGGAAGTACAGTGCCTGCACTCTGAAGGAGGGGTGTTAATGTTGCAGTTTAAAAACTGTAGTGTAAAGCACCCTTCTGGCAAGACAGTGATGGAGTGAATGATGGGGAAAGTTTTTCTTTTTCGGGCCACCCTGCCTTGGTGGGAATCGGCCAGTGTGATAATAATATATATATATATATATATATATATATATATATATATATATATATATATATATATATATATATATATATATATATATATATATATATATATATATATATATATATATATATATATATATATATATATATATATATATATATATATATATATATATATATATATATATATATATATATATATATGCAATAAGATCACAGTAACAGGTGATTTTCGAATAAAGAAATCAACCACTGTGAAAGAATAGAGAAATTCCAAGCGCTTTCGTGACTACTCACATTATCAAGGAACAATGAAAGTAGAGCATCAAAGGAAGGTATATGAAGGGTCTAGCCCACACCTCACTATCAGATCCCACAACAAAGGAACACCTGACACGCCACTCATAAGAAAAAGAACACTGCAGCAGGCCCGCCGGCCCAACTATATATATATATATATATATATATATATATATATATATATATATATATATATATATATATATATATATATATATATATATATATATATATATATATATATATATATATATATATATGTCGTGCCGAATAGGCAGAACTTGCGATCTTGGCTTAAATAGCAACGCTCATCTTGCCATATAGGACAAGTGAAAATTTGTGTATGCAATAATTTCGCCAAAATCATTCTGAAGCTAACGAAAAAAAATATATTTGATTGTGTTTCTTTAGTACTAAATTATTGTAAACGTATTTAAAATATATTTAGTTGGGTTAGGCTAAAATAAATTGCTCTTGTTATAATAAGGTTAGGTAAGTTTTCTAAGATTCTTTTGGTGCAAAATGAAAATTTTTTTCATTAACATTAATGAAAAAAATATATCTTTAAACCTATAAGAGAAAATTTTAGAAAGGACTTAATTTTAAATGAGTTCTTGCTAATTGACCAGTTTTACATATTCGGCACGACATACATATATATATATATATATATATATATATATATATATATATATATATATATATATATATATATATATATATATATATATATATATATATATATATATATATATATATATATGAAGATTGAGGCACTTATGCAGCATATGGGAATCTTTATTCAGGAAACGTTTCGCCACACAGTGGCTTCATCATGGGATCTTGTTACAAAGAATTCTTCAATACTTGTTCAACCTTTGGACGAAGACCTACTTCGACTAGTGGATGGTACCACTATGACCCCGCCTCCGCCTGCTTCACCTCACCTCACTGCAGTATATAAGCCACGTCTACGGCCCTATGCTGTACATTCTACAAGACTGATGGACTGAACACATCGACTCCAGGCTGAGGGACTGATTACCTCATACTCCTTCTCTCCTTACGCCTTCCTCTTTGTATTGGACTGATGAAGCCACTGTATGGCGAAACGTTTCCTGAATAAAGATTCCCATGTGCTGCATAAGTGTCTCTATCTTCAACTTGTCGGTTTTTCAAACCATTCATCACACACACACACACACACACACACACATATATATATATATATATATATATATATATATATATATATATATATATATTTATATATATATATATATATATATATATATATATATATATATATGGAGGGAGGGGGTAAAGGAGGTTTTGTGTGCGAGGGGCTTGGACTTCCAGCAGGCATGCGTGAGCGTGTTTGATAGGAGTGAATGGAGACAAATGGTTTTTAATACCTGACGTGCTGTTGGAGTGTGAGCAAAGTAACATTTATGAAGGGATTCAGGGAAACCGGCAGGCCGGACTTGAGTCCTGGAGATGGGAAGTACAGTGCCTGCACTCTGAAGGAGGGGTGTTAATGTTGCAGTTTAAAAACTGTAGTGTAAAGCACCCTTCTGGCAAGACAGTGATGGAGTGAATGATGGTGAAAGTTTTTCTTTTTCGGGCCACCCTGCCTTGGTGGGAATCGGCCGGTGTGATAAAAAAAAAAAATATATATATATATATATATATAGAGGGAGGTACCACCTCTAGAACTGTCATGGGGACCCTCATCCTCAGAGAAATGAATAAACTTCCTTCAGGGAAAACTCAAGGGTTTCCCTGAAGCTGTTTGAGAATTTTCTCCTACCACCCCTATATTTCAAGTATGTTTTATTTAAAGACAAAAATACATTGGCCGAACATTCACAAAAATACAACAGAAAGCAAAACAACATAGTAACTCAGAGCTACATCTGGAATACTTCGTCCAGCTCCCCGGCGGTGGGCCGCGTGCCCAGAATGCTGCATGCATTTCCTCTCTGGATCGCAACACTGAGTCTCTGAAAGAGTAAGCTGGTCGCCCTGTGGTCCTTGGTTTCTATGATGAGCTTTTCACCCAACTCTTTGAGGAACTTTAGAGCACACTTGCCCCATGCTCCAAGGGTCTCCGACCCTATTGGAATGAAGTTATAGCAAGGGGGAAGGTCTTCATATTTTCGGATCTTCTGGGTCTCCTTGTGGCTGGCAGCTCCTCCCCCTTCCACTACGGAGTATGGCAAGTAGGTGTCTGCCAATGTGGCAGGACAGGTGTAGTCCCAGGCTATCTGCTTTCCATCCATCCAGGGTAGCATAGTAGCTCCATCAGGACGCTTTTGACTTCCATCAGACCTCTGTACTTGGGGTTCCCGTTGAGCTGGGCAACGGGCTGTGGCGAGGCTTCTCTTTATGATGTCATTGACTTCCTCATGTCTGGCATACTTCCCTTCTGCTGTGTGACACACAAGACCATGAAGTCCGAATTGATCAGCTGTCACCCTGCCGCAAATACACCTATTTATCAAACTGAGACAGGCCAGGATTCGACCCCATGACACGTTGCCCGCATCAAGAGGCCACACAACGTACATGTCACCTTACCATCTGAGCCATCGATCCTACGAACAACATGAGCCTAGACAACTAGGCTTGTTTCATGCTGCGAGGACACTCGTAGCAGATGTATGCTCAAGGATTAATTTTAGCCTCCTCCTGTTTGAATATACGCCTCCACAGTAGTCTATAGCAATGAAACCACGAAACAAGTGGTTTTGATTCATTTACCACACTGCGCCAAGATTCGATTTTTTTTTAATATTAACACATCGGCCGTCTTCCACCAAGGCAGGATGGCCCGAAAAATAAACTTTTCATCATCATTCACTCCACCACTGCAACATTAACTCCTCCTTCATAGTGTAGGGACTGTACTTCCCATCTCCAGGACTCAAGTCCGACCTGCATAAATGTTACTTTGCTCACACTCCAACAGCACATTAAGTCCTAAAAACCATATGTTTCCATTTGGTCCTATCTAAGACGCTCACGCAAACTTGCTGGAAGTCCAAGCCCCTCGCACACAAAACCTCCTTTACCCTCTCCTTCCACCCTTTCCTAGACCAACCTCTACCCCGCCTTCCCACCACTAAGGATTTAGACACTCTCGAAGTCATTCTGTTTTGTTCCATTCTCTCTACATGTCCAAACCACCTCAGAAACCCCTCCTCAGCCCTCTGAATAATAGTTTTGGTAATTCCTCACCTTCTAATCTCCAAACTACGGATTCTCTGCATCATATTCACACCACACATTGCCCTCAGACATGGATTCTCCACTGCATCCAGCCGTCTTCTTGTTGCAACATTCATCACCCATGCTTCACACCCACATATGAGCGTTGGTAAAACTATACTCTCATACATTCCATTCTTTGCTTCCATGGATAAAGTTCTTTGTCTCCACAGACTCCTAAGTGCACCACTCACGTTTTTCCCCTCATCAATTTTATGATTCGCTTCATCTTTCTTAGACCCATCTGGTGACACGTCCACTCCCAATATCTGAATACATTCACTTGCTCCATACTCCCTCCCTCCAATATGATACCCTGTCTTCATCACCTTACTCTATCCAATATTCACTTTTAATTTCCTTCTTATACATACCCTACCAAACTCATTCACCAACCTCTGCAACTTCTCTTCAGAATCTCCCAAAAGTACAGTGTCATCAGCAAAGAGCAACTGTGACAACTCCTACTTTGTGTTAGATTCTTTATTTTTTAACCCCACACCTCTTGCCAACAACCGAGCATTCACTTCTCTTACAAACCCATCTATAAATGTACTGAACAACCAAGGTGGCATCACACATCCCTGTCTAAGGCCTACTTTTGCTGAGAACTAATCTCCCTCTCTTCTACATATTAATTTTTATTATTAACAAATCGGCCTTCTCCCACCAGGGTAGGGTGGCCCGGAAAAGAAAAACTTTCACCATTATTCACTAAATTACTGTCTTGCCAATGGTGGCCTTACACTACAGTTGAAAAACTACAACATTAATTATATGTATATATGCCGTACCGAATAGATAAAACTTGCGATTTTGGCTTAAATAGCAACACTCTTCTTACCAAACAAGGCAAACGAAAATTTGTGTATGCAATAATTTCGCAAAAATCATTCTGAAATTAACGAAAAATACATATTTCATTTTTTTGTTTATTATTAAATTCGTGTAAATTTCTTCTTCTTCCAACAAACTGGCAGTAACCCACCGAGGCATGGTCGCCCAAAAAAAAAACAAAAGTTCCTGATGAATTTAAGTTAACTAATATTACTGTCACGAGGGACATGGTTATTAAACAGAGAGACAAACTGAAACAAAATAAGTCCCCGGGACCCGATGAGTTGTTTTCAAGGGTACTTAAGGAATGCAAGATGGAGCTTAGTCAGCCATTAACGAGTGTATTCAATGCGTCCATCCTTACCAGTGTTGTGCCAGAGATGTGGAAGATGGCTAATGTGGTTCCTATATTCATATCAGGGGATAAGTCCACTCCTTCAAATTACCGTCCAATAAGCCTGACATCTATAGTGGGCAAGTTATTAGAATCAATTATAGCTGACATTATCAGAAGTCACCTTGAAGAGCATAACTTGATAAATGAATCTCAGCATGGATTCACGAGAGGTCGTTCCTGCCTGACAAACTTACTGACGTTCTTCAATAGAACATTTGAGGCAGTTGACAGTGATAAGGAATATGATATTGTTTATTTGGATTTTAGTAAAGCCTTCGACAGAGTACCTCATAAGAGACTCTTAAGAAAAGTGGCAGCTCATGGTATAGGAGGTAAAGTTCTAGCATGGATTGAGGCATGGCTTACCAATAGAAAGCAGAGAGTTACCATTAATGGAGTGAAATCTGAATGGGGATTAGTCACTAGTGACATGAGTAAGTTTGCTGATGATACAAAGATAGGCCGTATAATTCACTCTGAGGAGGATATCAATGAACTCCAGGACGATTTGAACAAATTAATGTCTTGGTCTGAGAAATGGCAGATGAAGTTTAATGTGGATAAGTGTAAGGTACTTGCCCTTGGTAATGAAAATAACCCTCGAAGCTATAATCTAGGTGAAGTAGAGCTTGGTCATACAGAATGCGAAAAAGACTTGGGAGTCATGGTAAGCAGAAATCTAAAGCCAAGACAGCAGTGCCTCAGTGTGCGCAACAAGGCCAACAGATTACTTGGATTTATCTCAAGAAGTGTGTGATGAATGGTTTGAAAAACCGACAAGTTGAAGATTGAGACACTTATGCAGCATATGGGAATCTTTATTCAGGAAACGTTTCGCCACACAGTGGCTTCATCAGTCCAATACAAAGAGGAAGGCGTAAGGAGAGGAGGAGAATGAGGTAATCAGTCCCTCAACCTGGAGTCGATGTGGGTGGAAGGTACGAGAGTATTTATAGTCAGGTTCAGAATGATGGGTCAGGTGGAGAATACTGCATTTGATGATCTACCGAGTGGGGTTATAGAATCTAAAATCTTGGGTAGCTTGGAAGGGAGGTTCGATAAGTTTGTGAGCAGACCTTCTGCAGTGTTCCTCCATTCCTATGTTCTTATGTGGGATAGCGATGAAGAAGTTTCTTGGCAAGTGGTTCAGCTATGTTATAGAAGCCATTGTTCTGGTTGAAATTGTCGGATATAGAGATAAGTGTTGATTCCAGGATTCTTCGGTATTGAGTGTTGTCTTCTCTGATAATAAGTCTTGAGTTTCTGTAGTTTATTAAATGGTTGTGTGAATTGCGGTGTTGTACACAGGCATTTCTTGAATCGTCAGACCTGCTTGCGTATTGGTGTTCTGAAATACGTGTTTGGAGGTCTCTTGGAAATAAATGGTATAAAATACCGACACAATGGCAATATAAACACAAATGCAGTATAATGTGATCCTTTATTGACTACGTTTCGCCCACACAGTGGGCTTTTTCAAGTCACAAACAGAACTACCTGGGGTGGAAGGAAAGCGAGTATTTATAGTCCGGCTGAGGTCAGGTGAAGAATGCTGCATCTGATGATGTACCGAGTGGGGTTATAGAGTCTAAAAACTTGGGTAGCTTGGAAAGGAGATTGGATAAGTTTGTGAGCAGACCTTCTACAGTGTTCTTATGTGGGATAGCGATGAAGAAGTTTCTTGGCAAGTGGTTCAGCTATGTTATAGAAGCCACTATTCTGGTTGAAGTTGTCGGATGTAGAAATAAGTGATGATTCCAGGATTCTTCGGTATTGAGTGTTGTCTTCTGTGGCGATAAGTCTTGAGTTTCTGTAGTTTATCAAGTGGTTGTGTGAATTACGGTGTTGTACGCAGGCATTCCTTGTGTCGTCAGACCTGCTTGCGTATTGGTGTTCTGAAATACGTGTTTGGAGGTCCCTTGATGTTTCGCCCACGTATAACTTGTTGCAGTCATTACAAGGGATTATGTATACCCCTGCAGAGGATGGAGGCTTGTCCTGCCTACTACTGGTGATGTCCTTGATGGTCGTGGTTGTGGAGGTAGATACTTGGAATGATGTTTTGGCAAAGATGTTGGAAACATGTTTGGCAATGGAGTTGGTGGGAAGGACTATGTATCTCTTCTCGGCAGTGTCTTCTCTGGGTGTGTTGAAGATGTTTAATGCTCGCCGTCTGCAGTCTCTGATGAAGTGACGAGGATAGTGGAGTTTAGAAAATATTTGTTCAATTATAGTGCATTCTTCCTCAAGGAACTCGTTGCTGCAGATTCTGAGTGCACGCAGGAAGAAGCCTATAATTACACCACGTTTGGTTTTGGTGTCGTGGTGAGAGTAGAAGTGGAGAAGATCGTTTTGGTTGGTGGGTTTTCGATAGACTTTAAAACGAAGTTCGTGGTCAGCTTTGCAGAGCAGGACATCAAGGAAAGGAAGAGTGTTGTCGACTTCTTCTTCAAGTGTGAACTGGATTGAAGGCTCGACCTGGTTGAGCTTGTCTTGGAGAGCTTGAACGTTGAAGCGTTTAGGAGTTATGAGGAGAATGTCGTCAACATAACGGAGCCAGGTGACAGACGAAGGAATAATGGCGAACCCATGGGTAGTCCAAAAGTCTGCTGAAAGAGGCGATTTTGGAGAACACGTAAAGTCATAGGCTGGAATTCTAGATGATCTTCTCAATCGCATTCGCAACATCAACATCAGGAACAAGAAACTTTCCAGCCTTGACGTGACTTCCCTATTCACCAAAGTACCTACTACACAAGCCATCGATCTCTTGCGCAGGAAAATTGACGATTCACTTGATCTTCCCATTCCAGCCAGCGACTTCATCGACCTTGTTGAACTATGTGTTGACTTTACGTGTTTCTCTTTCGAAAATCACCTCTTTCAGCAGACTTTTGGACTACCCATGGGTTCGCCACTCAGTGCAGTCCTGGCGAACCTATACATGGAACATCTAGAAGCCGAACGTTTCTCCACCATTATTCCTTCGTCTGTCACCTGGCTCCGTTATGTTGACGACATTCTCCTCATAACTCCTAAACGCTTCAACGTTCAAGCTCTCCAAGACAAGCTCAACCAGGTCGAGCCTTCAATCCAGTTCACACTTGAAGAAGAAGTCGACAACACTCTTCCTTTCCTTGATGTCCTGCTCTGCAAAGCTGACCACGAACTTCGTTTTAAAGTCTATCGAAAACCCACCAACCAAAACGATCTTCTCCACTTCTACTCTCACCACGACACCAAAACCAAACGTGGTGTAATTATAGGCTTCTTCCTGCGTGCACTCAGAATCTGCAGCAACGAGTTCCTTGAGGAAGAATGCACTATAATTGAACAAATATTTTCTAAACTCCACTATCCTCGTCACTTCATCAGAGACTGCAGACGGCGAGCATTAAACATCTTCAACACACCCAGAGAAGACACTGCCGAGAAGAGATACATAGTCCTTCCCACCAACTCCATTGCCAAACATGTTTCCAACATCTTTGCCAAAACATCATTCCAAGTATCTACCTCCACAACCACGACCATCAAGGACATCACCAGTAGTAGGCAGGACAAGCCTCCATCCTCTGCAGGGGTATACATAATCCCTTGTAATGACTGCAACAAGTTATACGTGGGCGAAACATCAAGGGACCTCCAAACACGTATTTCAGAACACCAATACGCAAGCAGGTCTGACGACACAAGGAATGCCTGCGTACAACACCGTAATTCACACAACCACTTGATAAACTACAGAAACTCAAGACTTATCGCCACAGAAGACAACACTCAATACCGAAGAATCCTGGAATCATCACTTATTTCTACATCCGACAACTTCAACCAGAATAGTGGCTTCTATAACATAGCTGAACCACTTGCCAAGAAACTTCTTCATCGCTATCCCACATAAGAACACTGTAGAAGGTCTGCTCACAAACTTATCCAATCTCCTTTCCAAGCTACCCAAGTTTTTAGACTCTATAACCCCACTCGGTACATCATCAGATGCAGCATTCTTCACCTGACCTCAGCCGGACTATAAATACTCGCTTTCCTTCCACCCCAGGTAGTTCTGTTTGTGACTTGAAAAAGCCCACTGTGTGGGCGAAACGTAGTCAATAAAGGATCACAATTTACTGCATTTGTGTTTATATTGCCATTGTGTAGTAGGTACTTTGGTGAATAGGGAAGTTACGTCAAGGCTAGAGAGCTTCTTGTTCTTGATGTTGATGTTGCGAACGCGATTGAGAAGATCACCCGAGTGTTTGAGATGTGCTGGACTGATAGTGCCCATGAGTTTAGAGAGGTGTTTTGCGAACCTATACATGGAACATCTGGAGGCCGAGCGTTTCTCCAACATTATTCCTTCGTCTGTCACCTGGCTCCGTTATGCTGACGACACTCTCCTCATAACTCCCAGGCGCTTCAACGTTCAAGTTCTCCAAGACAAGCTCAACCAGGTCGAGCCCTCAATCCAGTTCACACTTGAAGAAGAAGTCGGCAACACTCTTCCTTTCTTTGATGTTCTCCTCTGCAAAGCTGACCATGAACTTCGTTTTAAAGTCTATCGAAAACCCACCAACCAAAACGATCTTCTCCACTTCTACTCTCACCACGACACCAAAACTAAACGTGGTGTAATTATAGGCTTTTTCCTGCTCGCATTCAGAATCTGCAGCAATGAGTTCCTTGAGGAAGAATGCTCTATAATTGAACAAGTATTCTCCAAACTTCATTATCCTCATCACTTCATCAGAGACTGCAGATGAAGGGCATTAAATATCTTCAACACACCCAGAGAAGACACTGCCGAGAAGAGATACATAGTCCTCCCTACCAACTCCATTGCCAAACACATTTCCAACATCTTTTCCAATACTTCATTCCAAGTATCTACCTCCACAACCACGATCATCAAGGACATTACCAGTAATAGACAGGACAAGCTTCCATCCTCTGCAGGGGTTTTCATAATCCCTCGTAATGACTGCAGCAAATTATACGTGGGCGAAACATCAAGAGACCTCCAAATACGCATTTCAGAACACCAATACGCAAGCAGGTCTGACGATACAAGAAATGCCTGTGTACAACACCGTAATTCACACAACCATTTAATAAACTACAGAAACTCAAGACTTATCGCCAGAGAAGACAACACTCAACACCGAAGAATCCTGGAATCATCGCTTATCTCTATATCCAACAACTTCAACCAGAATAATGGCTTCTATAACATAGCTGAACCACTTGCCAAGAAACTTCTTCATCGCTATCCCACATAAGAACATGGGAATGGAAGAACACTGCAGAAGGTCTGCTCACAAACTTATCGAATCTCCCTTCCAAGCTACCCAAGATTTTAGACTCTATAACCTCACTCGGTAGATCATCAGATGCAGCATTCTCCACCTGACCCATCATTCTGAACCTGACTATAAATACTCTCGTACCTTCCACCCAGGCAGATCTGTTTGTGACTTGAAAAAGCCCACTGTGTGGGCGAAACGTTGTCAATAAATGATCGCATAATACCGCATATGTGTTTATATTTTCATTGTGTCGGTATTTTATACCATTTATTTCCAGGATAAGGGGTTACTAGCCCCTTGTTCCTGGCATTTTAGTCGCCTTTTACGACACTCATGGCTTATGGAGGAAGAATTCTGGACCACTTACCTATGGAGAAACTTATCGAAAATATATTTAGTTGGATTAGGTTAAATTAAATTGCAATTGTTATAAAAATGTTAGGTAATTTTTCTAAAGTTCTTTTGGCTCAAAATTATAAATTTTTACATTAACATAAATGAAAAAAATTATCTTTAAACGTGTAAAGGAATTTTTTAGAATGGACTTAATTTTAAATGAGCTCTTGCTAATTGACCAATTTTACTTATTCAGCACACACACACACACACACACACACACATATGTATATATATATATAATATATATATATAAAATATATATATATATACAATATATATATATATATATATATATATATATCAATACCAACACTGCACTAGCCAAGGAGTCGAACCCATGTTATTTTGACCCGCCTCATGGTGACTCCTTGGCTAGTGTAGTGTTGTCATGGATCAATACCACTCATTTCGTGGGCACAATAATATAATATACTGCTTGTTGAGCTAGTACACAAACAGGGAGTAGAATGAAATTAGCTCAGAGGCGTCCACAGCACCGTATGTCCTTCGATGGTGGGTATAACATCTAGCTTGGCTGGATGCACCATTGTTAAGGATTGTGTTGCCAAGTGGTCTAAAGCGTCATGCGTTTTCTCTCACCATGAGACGCGCCAAAATCGCATGGGTTCGACTCCTTGGCTAGTGCAGTGTTGTTATTGATATATATTATTTATTTTATTTATTTTTTTTATCACACCGGCCGATTCCCACCAAGGCAGGGTGGCCCGAAAAAGAAAAACTTTCACCATCATTCACTCCATCACTGTCTTGCCAGAAGGGTGCTTTACACTACAGTTTTTAAACTGTAACATTAACACCCCTCCTTCAGAGTGCAGGCACTGTACTTCCCATCTCCAGGACTCAAGTCCGGCCTGCCGGTTTCCCTGAATCCCTTCATAAATGTTACTTTGCTCACACTCCAACAGCACGTCAAGTATTAAAAACCATATGTCTCCATTCAGTCCTATCAAACACCCTCACGCATGCCTGCTGGAAGTCCAAGCCCCTCGCACACAAAACCTCCTTTACCCCCACCCTCCAACCTTTCCTAGGCCGACCCCTACCCCGCCTTCCTTCCACTACAGACTGATACACTCTTGAAGTCACTCTGTTTCGCTCCATTCTCTCTACATGTCCGAACCACCTCAACAACCCTTCCTCAGCCCTCTGGACAACAGTTTTGGTAATCCCGCACCTCATGCTAACTTCCTAACTACGAATTCTCTGCATTATATTCACACCACACATTGCCCTCAGACATGACATCTCCACTTCCTCCAGCCTTCTCCTCGCTGCAACATTCATCACCCATGCTTCACACCCATATAAGAGCGTTGGTAAAACTATACTCTCATTCATTCCCCTCTTTGCCTCCAAGGACAAAGTTCTTTGTCTCCACAGACTCCTAAGTGCACCACTCACCCTTTTCCCCTCATCAATTCTATGATTCACCTCATCTTTCATAGACCCATCCGCTGACACGTCCACTCCCAAATATCTGAATACATTCACCTCCTCCATACTCTCTCCCTCTTATCTGATATCCAATCTTTCATCGCCTAATCTTTTTGTTATCCTCATAACCTTACTCTTTCCTGTATTCACTTTTAATTTTCTTCTTTTGCACACCCTACCAAATTCATCCACCAATCTCTGCAACTTCTCTTCAGAATCTCCCAAGAGCACAGTGTCATCAGCAAAGAGCAACTGTGACAACTACCACTTCATGTGTGATTCTTTATCTTTTAACTCCACGCCTCTTGCCAAGACCCTCGCATTTACTTCTCTTACAACCCCATCTATAAATATATTAAACAACCATAGTGACATCACACATCCTTGTCTAAGGCCTAATTTTACTTGGAAATAATTCCCCTGTTTCCTACATACTCTAACTTGAGCCTCACTATCCTCGTAAAAACTCTTCACTGTTTTCAGTAACCTACCTTTGCTAAGCCCAATAAAGACATTCACCAACCTGGGAACTATAGACCTATATCTTTACTTGAAGTCACTGGAAAAGTTCTTGAGAAAGTCATTTCCAACAGATTGAATTACTATATGGAGTTTAATCACTTGTTTACTGAAAAACAATTTGGCTTTAGAACACATAGAGGTACCAACCATGCAATAAATGTTATTTTTGACACCGTAGCAAGTCTAAAACAGCAGGGCAATCTTGCCTTAATTGCCACCAGAGATGTTCATAAAGCTTTTGATAGCTTATGGCATGATGGCCTTATATACAAACTCATTGACCTACCAGACCATAACTGGACTTTTCTCAGAGTAATTTATAATTTCTTAACTCAAAGAAAAATCATTCCCACCTTTCATGGCAAGTCGACAGAACCTTTTATACCGACGGCTGGTGTCCCACAAGGTTCTTGTCTCAGTCCACTTCTGTTTAACATTTATGTGAATGACCTTCCTCAACCAGAGTTTAATGACACAATTGTGACACAGTTTGCAGATGATGTTATTCATGTCGTCTCATCAACTCCAGTAACAGGAAAATACAAGTATGAGAGAGTCATAGAAAAAATGAATATTGAACTTCGTCGAACATCTAATTGGGAGAAGAAATGGAGAATTACGACTAATCCTGACAAGGTTCTTGTTAGCACGATAGGATGTTTTGCATCAACCATCGAAGATAAAGGGGGTATCTCCATCAGAGGTACACCTGTAGCCATTAGAAACCCTAACAAGATCTTGGGATATGAAATAGACAGGCTACTCCACTCAACATCTCATGTAACTAAAAAGATCAACATAGCCAAAGCTGGTCTTAGCAGACTCTTTCGATTCAATCAAGCCCCTCAACATGTCAAAAAACATCTGTATAAAATGATAATAAGACCTATACTCGAATACCCTTGTGTCCCAATGTCATTAACAACAAAGACCAACATGCTACGGTTACAAAGGGTCCAGAATAGAGCTCTTCGCTTTATTACTGATACCAGGAGGAGAGACAGAGTTAAAATGGCAGATTTACACACACAACAAGATATTTCTGCCATAAATGTACGCCTTGACACCCTAAAAAAGAAACAACTTTATACAATGCAAGAACTATACATGCCAGATAGAGAACATCCTATACAAGTGATAAATACCACCGATTACACCATTAATACTCCACCCCACAGGACTCAAAGAATGACTCTCCCACAGAGGGTTCGTCGTTTTATTCATAAAGATGATTACCCTCGACCCATGATTTTGAGCAACTTACCTGATGAAGAAGATTGGTTACAACCAGAACCCTTCTATGTATATTGAAAATCATCGCCCCCAATTAGGGAGACATCTTAAATAACTTTCTAATGTAAAATTATGCTATTGACTATTGTTGGACACCACCATTAAGAAGCTATTGTCACGAAACTATAAACAGGCCAGAAAATCATTGCCTTTCTTGAAGTATAAGTATCCGTTGTGCAATCGCGAAAAAAAAAAAAAAAAAAAAAAAAAAAAAAAAAAAAAAAAAAAAAAAAAAAAAAAAAAAAAAAGCAATTGCAATTTGTATAATTACTACCAATTCAGAGTCATGTAGTTATATACCTATTATATCTATGTGACTCTGATGGGTTAGTATTATACCCCTTAAAGAATATCTTATCAATTCACATACACTGTTTAAATTGCACCAAAGTGGTTGGGCCACTTACCTTTTATATCCTACCTCTCCCCCCCCTCCCACCCTTTTCCAATATTTCCATCCTTACCCATCCTTCTTCCTTACCCATCTTACCAAAGCTCTGGTCATCAGATCCAGATCCACCTCCTACACCATACACCTGCAACATCTGCCACATTGCCCCCCTATCCACCCTGTCATACGCCTTTTCCAAATCCATAAATGCCACAAAGACCTCTTTAGCCTTATCTAAATACTGTTCACTTATAAGTTTCACTGTAAACACCTGGTCCACACACCCCCTACCTTTCCTAAAGCTTCCTTGTTCATCTGTTATCCTATTCTCCGTCATAATCTTAATTCTTTCAATAATTTTTTTTTTTTATTATCACACTGGCCGATTCCCACCAAGGCAGGGTGGCCCGAAAAAGAAAAACTTTCACCATCATTCGCTCCATCACTGTCTTGCCAGAAGGGTGCTTTACACTACAGTTTTTAAACTGCAACATTAACACCCCTCCTTCAGAGTGCAGGCACTGTACTTCCCATCTCCAGGACTCAAGTCCGGCCTGCCGGTTTCCCTGAATCCCTTCATAAATGTTACTTTGCTCACACTCCAACAGCACGTCAAGTATTAAAAACCATTTGTCTCCATTCACTCCTATCAAACACGCTCACGCATGCCTGCTGGAAGTCCAAGCCCCTCGCACACAAAACCTCCTTTACCCCCTCCCTCCAACCCTTCCTAGGCCGACCCCTACCCCGCCTTCCTTCCACTACAGACTGATACACTCTTGAAGTCATTCTGTTTCGCTCCATTCTCTCTACATGTCCGAACCACCTCAACAACCCTTCCTCAGCCCTCTGGACAACAGTTTTGGTAATCCCGCACCTCCTCCTAACTTCCAAACTACGAATTCTCTGCATTATATTCACACCACACATTGCCCTCAGACATGACATCTCCACTGCCTCCAGCCTTCTCCTCGCTGCAACATTCATCACCCACGCTTCACACCCATATAAGAGCGTTGGTAAAACTATACTCTCATACATTCCCCTCTTTGCCTCCAAGGACAAAGTTCTTTGTCTCCACAGACTCCTAAGTGCACCACTCACTCTTTTTCCCTCATCAATTCTATGATTCACCTCATCTTTCATAGACCCATCCGCTGACACGTCCACTCCCAAATATCTGAATACATTCACCTCCTCCATACTCTCTCCCTCCAATCTGATATCCAATCTTTCATCACCTAATCTTTTTGTTATCCTCATAACCTTACTCTTTCCTGTATTCACCTTTAATTTTCTTCTTTTGCACACCCTACCAAATTCATCCACCAATCTCTGCAGCTTCTCTTCAGAATCTCCCAAGAGCACAGTGTCATCAGCAAAGAGCAGCTGTGACAACTCCCACTTTGTGTGTGATTCTTTATCTTTTAACTCCACGCCTCTTGCCAAGACCCTCGCATTTACTTCTCTTACAACCCCATCTATAAATATATTAAACAACCACGGTGACATCACACATCCTTGTCTAAGGCCTACTTTTACTGGGAAAAAATTTCCCTCTTTCCTACATACTCTAACTTGAGCCTCACTATCCTCATAAAAACTCTTCACTGCTTTCAGTAACCTACCTCCTACACCATACACTTGCAACATCTGCCACATTGCCCCCCTATCCACCCTGTCATACGCCTTTTCCAAATCCATAAATGCCACAAAGACCTCTTTAGCCTTATCTAAATACTGTTCACTTATATGTTTCACTGTAAACACCTGGTCCACACACCCCCTACCTTTCCTAAAGCCTCCTTGTTCATCTGCTATCCTATTCTCCGTCTTACTCTTAATTCTTTCAATTATAACTCTACCATACACTTTACCAGGTACACTCAACAGACTTATCCCCCTATAATTTTTGCACTCTCTTTTATCCCCTTTGCCTTTATACAAAGGAACTATGCATGCTCTCTGCCAATCCCTAGGTACCTTACCCTCTTCCATACATTTATTAAATAATTGCACCAACCACTCCAAAACTATATCCCCACCTGCTTTTAACATTTCTATCTTTATCCCATCAATCCCGGCTGCCTGACCCCCTTTCATTTTACCTACTGCCTCACGAATTCCCCCACACTCACAACTGGCTCTTCCTCACTCCTACAAGATGTTATTCCTCCTTGCCCTATACACGAAATCACAGCTTCCCTATCTTCATCAACATTTAACAATTCCTCAAAATATTCCCTCCATCTTCCCAATACCTCTAACTCTCCATTTAATAACTCTCCTCTCCTATTTTTAACTGACAAATCCATTTGTTCTCTAGGCTTTCTTAACTTGTTAATCTCACTCCAAAACTTTTTCTTATTTTCAACAAAATTTGTTGATAACATCTCACCCACTCTCTCATTTGCTCTCTTTTTACATTGCTTCACCACTCTCTTAACCTCTCTCTTTTTCTCCATATACTCTTCCCTCCTTGCATCACTTCTACTTTGTAAAAACTTCTCATATGCTAACTTTTTCTCCCTTACTACTCTCTTTACATCATCATTCCACCAATCACTCCTCTTCCCTCCTGCACCCACTTTCCTGTAACCACAAACTTCTGCTGAACGCTCTAACACTACATTTTTAAACCTACCCCATACCTCTTCGACCCCATTGCCTATGCTCTCATTAGCCCATCTATCCTCCAATAGCTGTTTATATCTTACCCTAACTGCCTCCTCTTTTAGTTTATAAACCTTCACCTCTCTCTTCCCTGATGCTTCTATTCTCCTTGTATCCCATCTACCTTTTACTCTCAGTGTAGCTACAACTAGAAAGTGATCTGATATATCTGTGGCCCCTCTATAAACATGTACATCCTGAAGTCTACTCAACAGTCTTTTATCTACCAATACATAATCCAACAAACTACTGTCATTTCGCCCTACATCATATCGTGTATACTTATTTATCCTCTTTTTCTTAAAATATGTATTACCTATAACTAAACCCCTTTCTATACAAAGTTCAATCAAAGGGCTCCCATTATCATTTACACCTGGCACCCCAAACTTACCTACCACACCCTCTCTAAAAGTTTCTCCTACTTTAGCATTTAGGTCCCCTACCACAATTACTCTCTCACTTGGTTCAAAGGCTCCTATACATTCACTTAACATCTCCCAAAATCTCTCTCTCTCCTCTGCATTCCTCTCTTCTCCAGGTGCATACACGCTTATTATGACCCACTTCTCGCATCCAACCTTTACTTTAATCCACATAATTCTTGAATTTACACATTCATATTCTCTTTTCTCCTTCCATAACTGATCATTTAACATTACTGCTACCCCTTCCTTTGCTCTAACTCTCTCAGATACTCCAGATTTAATCCCATTTATTTCCCCCCACTGAAATTCTCCTACCCCCTTTCAATAATAACTCTACTATACACTTTACCAGGTATTCTCAACATATATATATATATATATATATATATATATATATATATATATATATATATGAAATAAGATCACAGTAAACAGGTGATTTCAAAATATGCAAAACAACCACTCTGAAAGAATAGAGAAATTCCAAGCGCTTTCGTGACTACTCACATTATCAAGGAATTATCGTAGTTCCTTAATAATGTGAGTAGTCACTAAAGCGCTTGGAATTTATCTATTCTTTCAGAGTGGTTGTTTTGCATATATATATATATATATATATATATATATATATATATATATATATATATATATATATATATATATATATATATATATATATATATGTATGTATATATATATATATATATATATATATATATATATATATATATATATATATATATATATTTACCCTACGTTCCTCATTTATTTAATGATCTTTTGAATCCCATTTTGCTTCCATGCACAAGTAAGGGGAGGAAAGAGAGTCTTCACCAGAGATGAATGATCAACAGTGATCGTTCCCCTTCACTTCTTCCACAAGAGATGAGATGGTGGGCAGCAATGTGCTTCACCAGAAATGCTTGATGTGGGCATTTGTGTGCGAGTATTGTTGTATGTGGACGTACTCAAGAACTTATGGGATTGTTAGTGCCCCTAAAGATGTTTATTGTGTGCACGTGTGTGTGTGTGTGTGTGTGTATCCTTCTATGTTTATGTTCATTCATTGTATTCACCTGTTTGTGGATGCAATGGGTCGATTGACAGATCTTTGCCCAGTCTTAAAATATTACTTTCCGAGGTTACTTCCTCCTTGCTTCGTGGTTCCCTTTCATACCACTAATTCTTCCTATTTCCTGACCACTTTGAGTGTTTTGTATGTATCATAATGTCTCCCCTGATTCTTCCATCCTTTAATCATGTTCAGTTCCCAAATTAATTCTCATGTCTTATTTCCCTTAACTCTTGGACTAGCATCGTTGCATAAGTGCACGTTCTCCAGTTTCTTAAAGTGCTTCGTCAGATGTGGCTTCCATGTTGTCTCCGTATACTCCTAGAAAGGAGTATGTTCAACAGAAGGACGTAAGTCATTGTTGAGTTTCCTGAAAGCAGCTCTTATGTATGCTAAACGAGTATTAGCTGCGGAGATTATTCGGGTAATGTGTGCTAATGGTGAGATGCTCCGCACTCTCCTCTTCACTTGGTCTCTCACCTTAAGTGAGATTTGCAACCTCTGCCCTCCCAGTTTCTGTACTTCTTATTCCTTACTCATAATCTTGCATTTGCTGCAGTTGAATGCAAGTGGTCACTTCTCCGGCCGATCTTGGAGGTTGTGAAGGTTCATTTATCCACTTTTCTTGTACTTATCCATTTGTAATTTCCTCATTGATTTTACTTTATTTTCCAACAACGATGCATCTGACTCCATCTCTTCTTGTATGTCATTCACTAGGAACGGTACAGGTCATTGCAGAAGCCTACCTCTTACACTTGCCCAATCTGATTTCTCTCTTTGCACGATTAGTCTGTTTGTCTTCTTCCTATAATGTACCATAAGATCCATTCCAGCACATCACCTGCTATACACGAAGGTCATTTAGGCTGCATATCAACTTCTCATCACCAGATCAGCATACTAATGTGTGCAGTTATAAACACATCAGCTACATTACATCAATCAAGTTTGTTGCTTTGAAGACGTGAATTAGAGAGTCAGCGATGCATTCATAATCATGAACAAGGATGTCTTCAGTGAATGGAAAGTGATCCTGTTCATAGATACGGAATTGAGAAACCTGGAGGTTAGGATGAAGGGTATGAACAAGATTATGCTGCAGGGGTCCCTTGGTAGAATTTGCCAGGCAGTGTAAGGTAGGAGGTGAGTTAGCCATTAGAATCTCCTCACTGATGTACACACTATGGGAGGAAGGCCAGTGCACAATGTTAGGTTTGAATTTATTGTGCAGTGATTCCTTTCCCAAAGAGAGTGACCTCGGCTCCCGGAATATCCAAGAAATTTTGCCTTGGGCTCCGAAGACTGGCCATTGCAAAAGATACTACTATGACCAAATACGCAGATCAAGGATGCACATCACAGACACATTACAGACTCTCAAGGGAATCTGTAACTCCGGACTGCGTGGCAGTTAATGCAGATTAGAATCAGAAAAATGACAAAAGTTCCATGCTTTTTAAATAGAGCAAAATCTATCGCTCAATCTGTGGTAGAGTTTGGTAAGGACTGATTTATGGATAGGTAAAAATGATCTGACTGAACATTCATTCGACCATTCACTTGATCACTTGATCCCCCACATTCATGCATCTTAGATGAAGATTGAGACACTTATGCAGCATATGGGAATCTTTATTCAGGAAACGTTTCGCCACACAGTGGCTTCATCAGTCCAATACAAAGAAAGCGTAAAGAGAGGAGGAGAATGAGGTAGTCAGTCCCTCAACCTGGAGTCGATGTGTTCAGTCCATCAATCTTGTAGAATGTACAGCATAGGGCCGTAGACGTGGCTTATATACTGTACTGAGGTGAAGTGAAGCAGGCGGAGGCGGGGTCATAGTGGTACCATCCACTAGTCGAAGTAGGTCTTCGTCCAAAGGTTGAACAAGTGTTGAAGAATTCTTTGTAACAAGATCCCATGATGCTGCAGTGTCTGACAGTTGTGATGAATGGTTTGAAAAACCGACAAGTTGAAGATTGAGACACTTATGCAGCATATGGGAATCTTTATTCAGGAAACGTTTCGCCACACAGTGGCTTCATCAGTCCAATACAAAGAAAGCGTAAAGAGAGGAGGAGAATGAGGTAATCAGTCCCTCAACCTGGAGTCGATGTGTTCAGTCCATCAATCTTGTAGAATGTACAGCATAGGGCCGTAGACGTGGCTTATATACTGTAGTGAGGTGAAGTGAAGCAGGCGGAGGCGGGGTCATAGTGGTACCATCCACTAGTCGAAGTAGGTCTTCGTCCAAAGGTTGAACAAGTGTTGAAGAATTCTTTGTAACAAGATCCCATGATGCTGCAGTGTCTGACAGTTGTGATGAATGGTTTGAAAAACCGACAAGTTGAAGATTGAGACACTTATGCAGCATATGGGAATCTTTATTCAGGAAACGTTTCGCCACACAGTGGCTTCATCAGTCCAATACAAAGAAAGCGTAAAGAGAGGAGGAGAATGAGGTAGTCAGTCCCTCAACCTGGAGTCGATGTGTTCAGTCCATCAATCTTGTAGAATGTACATCATAGGGCCGTAGACGTGGCTTATATACTGTAGTGAGGTGAAGTGAAGCAGGCGGAGGCGGGGTCATAGTGGTACCATCCACTAGTCGAAGTAGGTCTTCGTCCAAAGGTTGAACAAGTGTTGAAGAATTCTTTGTAACAAGATCCCATGATGCTGCAGTGTCTGACAGTTGTGATGAATGGTTTGAAAAACCGACAAGTTGAAGATTGAGACACTTATGCAGCATATGGGAATCTTTATTCAGGAAACGTTTCGCCACACAGTGGCTTCATCAGTCCAATACAAAGAAAGCGTAAAGAGAGGAGGAGAATGAGGTAGTCAGTCCCTGAACACATCGACTCCAGCTTGAGGGACTGACTACCTCATTCTCCTCCTCTCTTTACGCTTTCTTTGTATTGGACTGATGTAGCCACTGTGTGGCGAAACGTTTCCTGAATAAAGATTCCCATATGCTGCATAAGTGTCTCAATCTTCAACTTGTCGGTTTTTCAAACCATTCATCACATGCATCTTAGAGCCATTAGTGTGAAACTGGAAGAAATGGACACAGCAGAGGAGGATATGTTAACCTGAAGTAGTGGACTTCCTCCAGCTCAAATTACCTCTTGTTCCAGAGCCATGAAGTGACGATTTTGGCCATGGGTGCTTTCCAAAAAGCTACCGTTCTTTCAAAAGCGTATTTACTTCAGGAAAACACCGGGTAATTGAGGGAGAGATCGGAATCTGACGGCCACAGACCTGTAGAGTCTTTTAATAAACTTCATTCCGAGTCACATAGAACCTCCTCAAGGTATTGTAACATGGTGAACCATATTCCTGTGAGCCATAAAGTTATTTAGATCTGAATAAAGACTTATACAGCATTAATAAAATTTTTCATAGGATGCAGAGGAGCTTAAAAATTCGTTTCACACTCCAAGGTGTGAAATGGATTTCATTGTATATTTTTTAGTTTAGCCTAAGGTCGAAGTTCACACAGCAGCTTCGCTGTAGGCTGCACTAGTATTGTTTTTAAACTAAGGGCTCAAATATTATTGACATTGGAGGTAGAATTAGTAGTTATATGTGAAACTTTCACGAGTGAAAAACTGAAAACTTCACTGCATCTTTGAACGTCAGACAGACTTAATGCAATTTGAACTTGCTCTCCTGAAAACTACACATTTTGCGATGAGTGCAACAATGCGCAATGATCTACATACAACGAGCATTTAGGGTTTTTCGGCACTGATTAAGAGAGTACATAGTGATGTACTTAGCATACAGCCATGCGGCACCCAGCTTTCCAGAATAAATATGGTCTGAGGCGATGGTTCTGTCCTTCACGACAGTTTTCAATAACACGTGGTAGATGATTTACTTAGTCAAGAGAATGTAGTGCATTCAGTATTCCTGAAATGTTGAAGTAACCAAGTGTTTACAGCTGACAGTTTGTTGGGTATCATATCCCAGTCTCTAAATGATCTAGTGTTCTTTGAGTGCAGAACATACAGCCAATCATTTAACAAGTTCTCCGACAATACAAAAAACAACTTTTAGTTAATCATTCTCTCCTTGACTTTGCATGAACATTCAGTCAAAGAAAGGGGTCCATTATCTTTCCGGGATATTTCGGAATCGGCAAAATATGCGCAGAGCGATGCTAGCTAGATAATGTGCATGACGTCCAAATCTTTTTATACAATGAAAGAATTTATTCACATTCAAAGGATTTTAGGACAAGACGTGGGTCGGAATGTGCAGCTAGTATTATTAGTGGAAGAATTTCTTTCTGAGACAGAGTTTACTGGCATGATCACCTCCTATATTTTGTACGAATGATGGGTGGACGTCAGCAGAGTTTCTGTTGAACTAAAACTCTTGGTAATGGTTCACGGGGATGTCTATTATGGAGCTGTGAACTGTGAGAATGGAGTTGGAGTGTCTGGCGCGATTCTTAGTGAACCAGGCCTGACTGACTGCTACGTTCATTGTGTAAGTGGAAGCACATCCTCGCCTTGTTAATTGTACGTATTGCCTAAGTCCGAATATGTTAATAATTCAAACAGGTGTTTCAAGATGGGCTCCTTGACGAAAATTCTGTAATGCCTGTTTCTAAAGGTAAGTATTCTGGTGTCACGCAGGGAACCTTACTGTATCGTGGAAATCTCGAGGTCTTAGGTATAACTAATTCTCCAGTACTAGTATTTGATAACATTTCGTTTGGTACATTTGCGTCAATGTTATTTACTGATAGATCGAGGTTAATGACCCTCAATCTGCTTTCATAAATATTGGTGTGAACTGGAGTAGAAACAGAGGTGTTGCAGTCGTGGGTAATGTAGATCGGAAAGCTATCGCCATCGAACGAGCCTTAATGGACGTACCTAGTAAACGCAATGTGATAAATCACGAAACTACAAAGATTAATCTATAACTGGTAATGTTCCAATTTCCAGTCATTCACACAAGTACCACAACTCTCGCCCAGAGAAGTCAGTCCTCACCTTAACACTTCTGGCAATCTATTTGACTTCTACCATTTATACTAATGCATCCCCATTACAATGACGGGCGTTACAATATCTCCAATTTATGGTAGGGCAGTTGATCCAAAAAATAGTTACGCCCATCAATATCTAAAACCTGGGTGTTGGGAGAGTAAACTGAACAGATAGCCAAGTACTGTTTAGTGAATTTAATTCTTCATGTGACTGCTGAGAGATCATGGGACTGTTGAGAGTGCATGGCACTGTTGAGTGCATGAGACTGTTGAGAGTGCCATGGACTGTTGAGAGTGCATCTGACTGTTGAGAGTGCATGGTACTGTTGAGAGTTCATGTGACTGTTGAGAGTGAATGGGTCTGTTGAGAGTGCATGGGACTGTTGAGAGTGCATGGGACTGTTGAGTGCATGTGACTGTTGAGACTGCCATGGACTGTTGAGAGTGCATGTGACTGTTGAAAGTGCATGGTACTGTTGAGAGTGCATGGGACTGTTGAGTGCATGTGACTGTTGAGACTGCAATGGACTGTTGAGAGTGCATGTGACTGTTGAAAGTGCATGGTACTGTTGAGAGTGCATGTGACTGTTGAGAGTGCATGGGTCTGTTGAGAGCCCATGGGACTGTTGAGAGTGCATGGGACTGTTGAGAGCCCATGAGACTATTGAGAGTCCATGAGACTGTTGAGAGTCCATGAGACTGTTGAGAATCCATGAGACTGTTGAGAGTCCCTGAGACTGTTGAGAGTCGCAAGTCCTACTCCAGTCGTCAATGTGTTATGGACAGAGATGACAAATCTCCCTCATCTCTTCTCCTGGATTGGTTAAGAAGTTCCAGGGTAGCACAGTCTACAACGACTGTGTTGAGCTAGAAGTGACTGTTGTAGACGAATGACTGATGGTCTTCATTGCCCTACCAGCAGCGACAGCTGCGCCAGTCTTCCTAGGGTCACGACGGCACCACTGTTATATAGCGGAACTCTCTCCCTTGGGCCACGACAGCGGAACTGTTAGTTTAAGATTGTCGATTCCTGGAAGGACAATGTATTCTCGGGGAACATAAAGGCCGTGGAGTAATATTGTCTTTGTTATATTGTTTATAATTGTAATATTGATTTGTAATATCGTCTTCGTTGTAGTATTATCTTTGTAATAGAGTGTTTGATTGTAATATTGTCTCTGAATGCAAAATTATCCTTATTTTTTGTTGTAATATTTTCTTTAGTTCCAACATTGTCTTCAGTTGTAATAGTTGTTAGATTTTCTTTAGATTTAATATTTCTTCAGTTGTAATATTGTCTTCAGTTGTAATACTGTCTTCTCTTGTAACACTGTCTGTGCAATATTGTCTTTGTTATAACGTTGGGTTCAGATGGCAATATAAACACAAATGCAGTATAATGTGATCCTTTATTGACTACGTTTCGCCCACACAGTGGGCTTTTTCAAGTCACAAACAGAACTACCTGGGGTGGAAGGAACGCGAGTATTTATAGTCCGGCTGAGGTCAGGTGAAGAATGCTGCATCTGATGATGTACCGAGTTGGGTTGTAGAGTCTAAAAACTTGGGTAGCTTGGAAAGGAGACTGGACAAGTTTGTGAGCAGACCTTCTACAGTGTTCTTATGTGGGATAGCGATGAAGAAGTTTCTTGGCAAGTGGTTCAGCTATGTTAGCCACTATTCTGGTTGAAGTTGTCGGATATAGAAATAAGTGATGATTCCATGATTCTTCGGTATTGGGTGTTGTCTTCTGTGGCGATAAGTCTTGAGTTTCTGTAGTTTATCAAGTGGTTGTGTGAATTACGGTGTTGTACGCAGGCATTCCTTGTGTCGTCAGACCTGCTTGCGTATTGGTGTTCTGAAATACGTGTTTGGAGGTCCCTTGATGTTTCGCCCACGTATAACTTGTTGCAGTCATTACAAGGGATTATGTATACCTCTGCAGAGGATGGAGGCTTGTCCTGCCTACTACTGCTTGTCCTGCCTACAGTAGTAGGCAGGACAAGCCTCCATCCTCTGCAGGGGTATACATAATCCCTTGTAATGACTGCAACAAGTTATACGTGGGCGAAACATCAAGGGACCTCCAAACACGTATTTCAGAACACCAATACGCAAGCAGGTCTGACGACACAAGGAATGCCTGCGTACAACACCGTAATTCACACAACCACTTGATAAACTACAGAAACGTGACGTGTACTTAGCTCTGTGAAGACCTGTTTGTGTGCTCTGTGAATCTGTACCAGGATGCCTTCTCTTGAGCAACTTTACCAGCAGCTGAGAGAGGAGCTCAGAGTTGCTAAGATGGAGATACGGCGATTAACGGAGGAGAACAAGAGGATTCGTAGTAATCCTTCTGTTGTGAGTCCCCAGGTTAAGAGGGGAGCTTGGTCAGTGGCCGGGCAACATGGAACCAAGCTGAAGATCAAGAAAACGGCTGGAGAGGCGGAAACAACGAGAAACCAGAAGACTACCATGGAAACGTCCAACTCATTCTCGGTGCTACCTGACGAATGTGAGTGTTCTGCTGGGAATGCCACAACGAGCATCAAAGAAGCATTGGCAGACGTGAGTAAGACATCCCTAGAAACCCCAACGAAGACCATCGAGAACGTCTTGACGAATTCTACAAGTGGTGTAATGCTACCTGGCGAATGTGAGTCGACTACTCAGAGCATCACGACGGACGACGCCAAGGAAGGTAAAAACATTGTAGTTGTTGGGGATAGCCAGATTAGGTACATGGATAGGGCATTCTGTTTGAAGGATAGGAGTAGGAGGGAGAGAGTGTGTTTTCCTGGGGCTGGGATGAAGGATATTGTTAGCCGTCTGGATGACATCATGAGAGGTAATGGGAGCAATCCTATTATCTGTCTCAGTGCTGGAGGCAACGATGTTGGCAGACGTAGGAGTGAGGACCTGATTAGCAGATATAGGTCAGCAATAGAGATAATTAGGAGGAAGGGTGGGAAACCTGTCATATGTGGCATTTTGCCAAGGAGAGGAGTTGGAAATGAATGGTTGTCCAGAGCAATTGGTGTCAATTGCTGGCTGGACAAGTACTGTAAGGAAAATGCGGTAACATTCATTGACAACTGGGACCTCTTCTATGGCAGAAATGACATGTATGCCAGGGATGGGGTTCACTTATCTAGGTGTGGGGTGGGAGCACTGGCCAACGCAGTGGAGGGAGCTGTTAGGTCTTTAAACTAGGAATAGTTAGTGGTATGGGTTTCGGCGGGAAAACTATGAAGTCGCAGGGTAGTAACATGAGTACTAGGAGAACTAGTAATAGGCAAAATGAGGTGGATATTGGAAAGCCAGTGGCACAAATTGACAAGGACAGTAATAAGTTTAGTGGAATAACAGAAAGGAGCAGGAAGGGTAAAGAGAGTGGAGGGTCATTAAAAATTTTTTACACAAATAGTCGCAGTGCTAGGAATAAGATGGACGAGTTGAGACTAGTTGCTAGTGCAGGTAACATAGATGTATTTGCCATTACTGAGACGTGGTTTAATTCAAAAAGTCGGGACATGCCTGCAGAATGTCACATTCAGGGTTTTAAATTGTTCCAAGTAGACAGAAGTATCGGGAAGGGGGGTGGGGTGGCATTGTATGTCCGAGATCGCTTGAACTGTTGCATAAAAACGGGTATTAAGTCTGAAGTAACACATACAGAGTCTGTTTGGATAGAATTTTCAGAGGGGCATGAAAAATTAATTTTAGGTGTGATATACCGTCCCCCAAATTTAGATAGGGACCAAGGGAGACTACTATGGGAGGAAATTGTTAGGGCCACAAGGCACGATAATGTAGTAATTCTAGGAGACTTTAACTTTAGTCATATTGATTGGAATTTCTTGACTGGGAATTTAGAATCATACGATTTCTTAGAAGTAGTTCAGGATTGTTTTTTGAAGCAGTTTGTGACAGAACCTACAAGGGGAAATAACCTGCTTGACTTAGTTCTGGCAAACAATGAATCCCTTGTTAATAATTTAGAAGTTTCAGAGGAACTGGGTGCTAGCGACCACAAATCAATTACATTTAGAATTGAATGGAAGTATGATAGTAGGGATAACTCAGTAACAGTCCCAGATTTTCGCTTAGCAGATTACGATGGGCTTAGAGAACACTTATCATCTGTTGATTGGGGTAACGAAGAGAGCTATCAATATGACAGTTTTCTGAACACAATACATGCTGCTCAAAGAACGTTTATCCCTTATAAGGAAATTAGATCAAATAGAAATGACCCAAAATGGATGAATAATAGGCTGAAATATCTACTAGGGCATAAGAAAGGAATTTATAGGCGTATCAAAAGAGGCGAGGGTCATCTTATGAATCAGTATATTGACATTAAGAGGGACATTAAAAAGGGGATAAGAAAAGCTAAAAGGGACTATGAAATTAAAGTTGCTAGGGATTCTAAAACTAACCCAAAAAGTTTTTTCCAGGTATATAGAACAAAAGTCAGAGATAAGATAGGTCCCCTTAAAAATAACTATGGGAATCTTACTGACAAAGAGAATGAAATGTGCTCGATTTTAAATAATTATTTTCTCTCGGTTTTTACACAGGAAGACACTAATAATATTCCGGTAATTAATTTTTATAGTGGATCAGAAGAAGATAAATTATGTAACATCATAGTCACTAGTGAAATGGTTGTGAAGCAGATAGACCGACTGAAGCAAAATAAGTCACCGGGTCCTGATGAGGTTTTTTCAAGGGTTCTTAAGGAATGCAAAATGGAAGTCTGTGAACCATTAACTAATATTTTTAATTTATCTCTTCAAACAGGTGTAGTGTCTGATATGTGGAAGATGGCGAATGTAATTCCTATTTTTAAAACAGGGGACAAGTCGTTACCGTCAAATTACCGCCCAATAAGCCTGACCTCAATTGTAGGCAAATTACTAGAGTCAATTATAGCTGAGATTATAAGAAGCCATCTCGATAAGCATAGCTTGATTAATGATACTCAGCATGGATTCACAAGAGGCCGGTCTTGTCTAACTAATTTATTAACTTTCTTCAGTAAAGCTTTTGAGGCTGTTGACCATGATAAAGAATTTGATATTATTTACTTAGATTTTAGTAAGGCATTTGATAGAGTTCCGCACCAAAGACTGTTGAAGAAAGTAGCAGCTCATGGCATTGGGGGAAGGGTGCTCTCGTGGATCGAGTCATGGCTCACAGACAGGAAGCAGAGAGTGTCCATAAATGGGGTTAAATCCGAGTGGGGATCAGTTACAAGTGGCGTTCCACAGGGATCAGTCTTGGGCCCGTTGTTGTTTATAATATATATCAATGATCTTGATGAAGGAATTACTAGTGATATGAGCAAATTCGCTGATGACACGAAGATAGGTAGGATAATTGATTCAAACGTAGATGTTAGGGAACTTCAGGAGGATTTAGACAAACTTTACTCTTGGTCAGAAAAGTGGCAGATGCAGTTCAATGTAGATAAATGCAAGGTTCTGAAGCTCGGGAGTGTCCATAACCCTAGCACTTATAAGTTAAATAATGTAGAACTTAGCCATACAGATTGCGAAAAGGACTTGGGGGTTATGGTAAGCAGCAACCTTAAACCAAGACAGCAATGCCTAAGCGTACGTAATAAGGCAAATAGATTACTGGGATTTATATCAAGAAGTGTAAGCAACAGAAGTCCAGAGGTCATACTGCAGCTTTATACATCATTAGTAAGGCCTCACCTAGATTATGCAGCTCAATTCTGGTCTCCATATTACAGAATGGACATAAATTCGTTAGAAAACATTCAGCGTAGGATGACTAAATTAATACATAGCATTAGAAATCTTCCTTATGAAGAAAGATTGAAGACTCTTAAGTTACATTCACTTGTTAGACGAAGAATGAGGGGAGACCTGATCGAAGTGTATAAGTGGAAGATAGGTATTAATAAAGGGGATATTAACAAGGTCTTGAGGATATCTCTCCAAGAGAGAACCCGCAGTAATGGATTTAAATTAGATAAGTTTAGATTTAGAAAGGACATAGGAAAGTATTGGTTTGGAAATAGGGTAGTTGATGAGTGGAACAGTCTACCTAGTTGGGTTATTGAGGCTAGGACTTTGGGTAGTTTCAAATTTAGGTTGGATAAGTACATGAGTGGGAGGGGTTGGATTTGAGAGGGGCTTGCACATCGGAGCATGTTTCTTGGGTGGCATTGAAAATTGGGTTGGTCAAATGTTTGTTAGTGGGATGAATTGTAAAGGACCTGCCTAGTATGGGCCAACAGGCTTGCTGCAGTGTTCCTCTTTTCTTATGTTCTTATGTTCTTATGTTCTTATCGCCACAGAAGACAACACCCAATACCGAAGAATCATGGAATCATCACTTATTTCTATATCCGACAACTTCAACCAGAATAGTGGCTTCTATAACATAGCTGAACCACTTGCCAAGAAACTTCTTCATCGCTATCCCACATAAGAACACTGTAGAAGGTCTGCTCACAAACTTGTCCAGTCTGTGCAAGAAAGGTATAAAATACCGACAATATGAAAGTTAAGACACATGTGCAACATCTGGATATCTTTATTGTAGTAGACGTTTCGCCATCCAGTGGCTTTATCAATACAGATTCTAGGACATAATAGGAAGACAGTAGAACTATACACAAAAGATGAGGTAATCAGTCCCTCGGCCTTGGAGTTAGTGTTCACAGCATCGTGGTGGAGGAGAGTCTGGAGCAAAGGCAAGAAGACTGAGGTACAACGTTTCGCCCACAGCTTTGTACTACCCAAGTTCTAAGGAATCACTTGTGTGTACAATTTTTCGCCCACAGGAAAGGAAGGGATTACTAACCTAACCTAACCTAACCTTGGACTTGCACATCAGAGCTTATTTCTTGGGTAGTATTGAAAATTGGGTAGATCAAATGTTTGTTAGTGGGATGAATTGTAAAGGACCTGCCTAGTATAGGCCAACAGGCCTGCTGCAGTGTTCCTCCTTTCTTATGTTCTTATGTTCTTATGTTAAGACTGGCGCTTTTTATAGGCGTCAGTGAATGGGACGGGCAGCAGACGAGGGCAGTCACTGGTAGGCGGGATTCCCCAGTGGAAGTAGGTCCTTCCCAAAGAGATGGGTTAGTTGCAGCAGCCGTGAAGAAGGTCTTGTAGATGTCCTCTGAACCAAGATTCCATGATGTTGCAGTGTCTGACAAGTTGTGCAAGAAAGGTATAAAATACCGACATGTGTCTTAACTTTCATATTGTCGGTATTTTATACCTTTCTTGCACAACTTGTCAGACACTGCAACATCATGGAATCTTGGTTCAGAGGACATCTACAAGACCTTCTTCACGGCTGCTGCAACTAACCCATCTCTTTGGGAAGGACCTACTTCCACTGGGGAATCCCGCCTACCAGTGACTGCCCTCGTCTGCTGCCCGTCCCATTCACTGACGCCTATAAAAAGCGCCAGTCTTCTTGCCTTTGCTCCAGACTCTCCTCCACCACGATGCTGTGAACACTAACTCCAAGGCCGAGGGACTGATTACCTCATCTTTTGTGTATAGTTCTACTGTCTTCCTATTATGTCCTAGAATCTGTATTGATAAAGCCACTGGATGGCGAAACGCCTACTACAATAAAGATATCCAGATGTTGCACATGTGTCTTAACTTTCATATTGTCCAGTCTCCTTTCCAAGCTACCCAAGTTTTTAGACTCTACAACCCAACTCGGTACATCATCAGATGCAGCATTCTTCACCTGACCTCAGCCGGACTATAAATACTCGCGTTCCTTCCACCCCAGGTAGTTCTGTTTGTGACTTGAAAAAGCCCACTGTGTGGGCGAAACGTAGTCAATAAAGGATCACATTATACTGCATTTGTGTTTATATTGCCATTGTGTCGGTATTTTATACCATTTATTTCCATTGGGTTCAGATGTTGAGAGAGAACGCTAAACATGTAGGGGATAGGAGAGAAAACGAAACAGTCTAATTTGATAAAAGAGAGAACAGATCCAATTCCTTGGATCAAAAGCCCCTCACTAATATGAAGTGACCTTCCAAGGCAAGATTTTTAAGCACAAGAAAGACACCATCAAGTACCGTAACAGGACGAACAGACTGAACGAGTGTGAACAGTCAACAGAAATTAGTGATGTGAACAGATAACCTGAACAGACTGAAAGAAGTTCTTGAAAAAGACAGGGTAACAGTTTTTTGAAAAAAAAAAAAAAGAGTAAACACCGTGAACAAACAGGGTGACCACAAAATGTGAACAGCGTGAGTAAATAATGTGAACAGAGTGAATAATGTGAACGGAGTGAAAATATGAATAAATAATGTGAACAGAGTGAACAGTGTCAGTAAATAATGTGAACAGAGTGAACAGTGTGAATAAATAATATGAACAGAGTGAACAGTGTCAATAAATAATGTGAACAGAGTGAACAGTGTGAATAAATAATTTGAACAGAGTGAACAGTGTCAGTAAATAATGTAAACAGAATGAACAGTGTGAATAAATAATGTGAACAAAGTGAACAGAGTGAATAACCGTTGATAACAAATAGCGTCAGAAAATAAAGGGAATAAACAATGTGAACAAATTGCGTGGACAGATAACATAAGAACATAAGAAAGAAGGAACACTGCAACAGGCCTACTGACCCATGCGAAGCAGGTCCATGTCCTCCCCCTTCCCGGATTAGCCCAATGACCACCTAGTCAGGTCACTTCCACTTTAGGAAGGAGCACGGCGACAGACCTAGTAGCACAAGCTTAGTCAGGATACTGAGAACAAACAAGCAAGATAAACAAATAAGCAAGATAAACAAACGGCCTATGAAACATCCCTTTCAAACAACATATGCAAACAGCATCTTTAAAAGACTGAAAACAAGCATTTGTAAACAGCCTGAACAAACAATAATGTGAACATTATGTGAACAGAGTGAACAAGTGTGGCATGCAAAGAGTACGTAACCTTTATTCGGCGCATGTACACACCCTCATTGAAAGGCTATCTCCCCCAACCAGCAACCAGGGGACTGAGGGTTGACGATGGGGCCCCGTCGTTCAACCAGTACCCAGGTTCCAGCCAATGAGAAGATGGTTTTGGCAATCGCAGAGGTTATGTGGGTACCACTCTCCTGTCTGCCCTTGTCATTCCCATTCTAGAGCTGGTTGAAGCACGGTCTGCTCTCTAGTGGCTTCTATTCTGCCTTGCTTACCGTGGAGTGCACTAATACCTATCACTGTACATAGTGTATATAGTGTACATACTTCTGTTCTAAATGGGTGAAGGATAATATAAGTCAAAAGTTTTCTGCTGTGTTTATTTTGCTCCCTTTACACCCAGGATAACAGGCCTTTGGGACTCCTGGGTTGTAATAACAAGTAAATTGAAAAAGTTAATAAACAGCATAAACAGCGTAAACAATTGTCATTTATAAAAGTCTTAGCAAAAGCGTAACCAGTGTTGCCAAAAAAGAAAAAAGGTGAGCAATGTGAACAAACAGCGTAGACAGTGTTAGCAAACTGCGTGAACAAGGCGAACAGATAGCCTGAACAAATAGTAAAAACAGTGTTGCCAGTATGAAGTCTGAACAGAGCTAAGAAACAACATTAACAATGTTAACAAAAAACATAAATAAACATCGTTAGCAACGTGTACAAACAGCGTGTTTACAATATTAACACACAGCTTATACAACACAACATTACAAAGAGCATGAACAACAAAAACCTTTAACATGGAGTACTGTATTTCACTCAGCATTTTTCACATAAATCTAAAAAGATTCTTTACAACCGCACTAAATACTGTGTTCATTATTCACACACGGAGACTGCTTCTAAAACCCACCAGGATTTTTACCAGGGAAGGAGTTAGTGCTCAGTTCCTCACGAAGTTACGCAGCAGAGCACAGACAAACATTCCCGATCAATTTTGATAAATTCGAGAATTTTCTCGGGTTTCATAGCTTGTAAATTTGTTACATAATCTAACTGTTGTGGAATTACCTAACTAACTATCCCTCTCAGAGAGGATTTGATAAGGTAGTTAGTGACAGAATGTTTCAGAGATGGGACACAGCAACAAGGTGTCACAGCTGGAAGTTGAAAACACAGATGAGCCACAGGGATATTGGGAAGTATTTCTTTGGTAATAGAATTGTTAGGAAGTGGAATAGTCTGGAGAGTGATGTAGTGGAGGCAGGATCCATACATAGCTTTAAGATGAGATTCGATAATGCTCATGGAAAAGGGAGAGAGTGAACCTAGTAGCGATCAGGGACGAGGCGGGACCAGGGACTATGAATCGGCCACTGCAGCTACAACTTGAAGAGTACAAACACACACGCACACAATCAAAGGAATGACGACAGGAAAATAGCAGGATATTCAACTCAAGAAGGAAGTGGGAGACCTCACAAGTAATGACAAGTAAGTCCGCTAGGTGATGAACACACGATTCAGAAAGAAGCTTTTGGTGGAAATAGAGAAAATACCAGTGAGCCTACAACAAATTGTGCATAGATGGGCACTCCAAAACCTACACACAACAAAGGAAGAGGTTAGAAATGTTTTGAGTGAGATGGATACATCGAAGTCATTATTATCTAACAAGGTGTCACCAGAAGTAGCGGAAACACAGTCTGACCCATTAGTTAAGATCTATAAATCAGTAGACACCGGACAATTGCCAGAGATCTGGAAAACAAAGAACGTTGTCCCAGTATTTGTGAAGGGAGACAGGAAGCGTGTTATGATGTTGAATTGCTAGTTGCATGGAAAACCATGAACGCCACAACTCTGAACTACATAAACAGAAAGTTCTTACTTATAGGAACTATTAGGTTATAATGACACAAACGTGGAAATAAAATAAAAATACACTCACTGTAAATGTTGATTTTTGTAAAATCATTTGATACTTGTGACAATGGAGAGAAACCTTTCCATGTGGCTACAGGATGTATGAGGTTAAGAAGGGAAAAATATATTCAAAATTGTATGAAAAAGATCACGGAAAGTTTAAAAATAGTGTAGTTAACAGTAAGCAAAATCCCGCAATATCGCAACTGACGGTCGTGGCGAACTGACTTTTTCTGAACCTCACTGCAAACGTAAACATTAATTTAAAACACTGGTTAAAACACTGGTTGTAATTATACAGATGTGAACCGAATAATTAGACTCTATACCTCATTTTTCATAAATAATTTTTCAAGTGGAGGAAAGATATCATAGAAAATATTTATGCTTTTCTGTACAGGTTAACGAACAAAATACATCATCAACATTTCTCAGTGATTCGGCAATAGAGGGAAAGATATTTCAAATTTCTGATTGAAAAAAAAATGTGTACGGGCAGTATTTTTTCCCTTTCAGCTGTCATATTTCTGTTATATTTGTCAGAAAATGCTAATATTTTGTCTACAGCATAATAATATCAGTTGCATGATTTAACTGGCATATAATTAAAGGACATATTGTTGAAATTCTTCAGCATAGAAGCCCAAATGAGTTCACTTGGCAAACAGAAGGAAAATTTAAACTATTACATTTAAATCAGTACGCTTGTTAAGGCTCCGAACTCGTCTGTTAGATCTCTATATATTTTAATATGGGAAAGAGCAATGACATGTAATACGTGTGCATACATTAAGCAATTATTTTCACGCTTTTTAAGCTGATGATCCCACAGAAGTTACAATTACTCTGTTGCTCAATACACCCTTGATTCTTGACCATTAGTGATACTTCTCTGACTTTTCTTATATAACTGTGTGGTACCTATATGAGAAAGTATTGTTTTTCTTATCTGAATTTCTAAATTAATTGTATTTATAGAGGAGCAGAGGAAATAGGGTAAATTAGGGCATGGGACTACTTTTCCTTCACACAAAATTCATCTGTGAGGGGTGAAATTGGCAAGGTGATGAATTACTCTGGGAATTATGTGTGGGATAATGCAGAGGCTTTTGGACAAAGTTGATATTAAAGTAAGGTATATTGGACGGATATTCATGATTTTTTCTGGTTCATTAGATGAAGAGAGAAGTGAGACCTGGAAAGGAATAGCAGGAAAGTGGTCAAAGTGGATCATGTGTCATCGGTAAAACTGGATAAGAAAGGACAGAGATCGGTTTCAAATGGTGGAGACTTCTGTGGCAGTGAAATGTTAAGTTTTATGTGGAGTGAGAGATCTAGTATACTCACCTATTTCTCAAGCCATGTTCTGGAAGCTGGTGTTGTATCTTAGCGTCTGGCACTAACTTTTAACTTGCCGTGTGTCGGGTTTACTCCCTCCCGGTTTATTGGACCCTGTCACACCTATTCCTAGAGGTATGTATGTAGCTTGCCTCCCATGCTTCTTCATCTGGGTCACATTACTTCCTGACCAACCTATGTCACCCGAAGTAATTTCTGACATCCAAATAACTCATCTGTGGCCTAACCTCAATCCAGTCCACCTTATAAAGTCCGGTGAGAAATTCATGTATCGTTATTTCCTTCTACTTCAAATCCCTAATGTCTTCAGGTTCAATTTCAATATTTTTATTTCTAAGTTCATCATTGGTTTCCTCTTACTCCCGAGTCTAAACTAGACATGATTTTTCAGGTGCGAGACCCATATTGATATTGCATAACCTAAGATGGGCCTGATATATTTCGGATATCGAGAAGAGAATGATTTTTGAGATTCCTGAAGCCTGATTTGAGATTCTAAAAACAACCAATCGTTGCAGAGGTTAAGCGGGTGACCGTTTTCTCTAACGATGTGCTTGATACTATGCATATCCCTATCAGTTTCCGATCTTTTTCCTTCCATAATTTTCATAACATTGTGTTTGCTGGTGGGTAAAGTCCAGATGTTAATTCCTTAATTTATCCTGAGGCTTGCTCAGGTTTATTTGTAACTTTCCTTCATCGTTGGTTTGTTTTATTAATAATTTCACTACTGGGAGCAGGGATGCATCTCTCTCTCAGTATCGTCTGATACATCACTCATGTATACAAGGAACTGTACTGGTTCTAAAACTAGTCTTTGTGGAGCCCCACATATTATACATGCCCATTATGATAACTTTTCTCGGACACTCAGTCTTTGTGGCTTTCCAATTAGATAATCTTTGATCCACGGCATCGCATTCCCTATTTTTCCTCCCTGCTCTTTAAGTCCTTAATTCTTATGATATACGATTTAAAACATGTTCCTTTCAGCCCAAGAATATGCAGTCCACCCATCCTTCTCTCTCCTGTGAGACAGGATTTGCCATATCTAAACATTTACCATAACTAAACAACTGCTATATAAGTGTCCTTTTGATTTTTATTGAATTACCTTCTACAGTAGGCTACAGAATGAAAATGACTTTTATTTTAACATTTCCTCTACATCTGGTTTCTTAAAAATTGGGACTACACAGACACACCTTTAATCACTAAACCGGAAGACATCTAAGGATGTAAGATCTTAGAATAAAAACATGAGAACTTAAGATAAGAGGAACACCGCAGCGAGCCTGTGGACCATACAAGGCAAGTTCTCTTCAAACTCAAATCCTCTTAACAAAATATTTTTCCAGCCCATTGTACGTTCGCACATTCGCTTTTCTTCTGGTATCTAGCATGTACTAGATATTTGGAATATAAGTGACAAAAAGGCACAATACCATGACTGGAACGATACACAAATAACCTCCACTTTGAAGAGAGGAGCTTACGACCGAAACGTCGTCGTAAGCTCCTCTCTTCTACGTGCGGGTTATTTGTGTATTTGGAATATCTCTGTGTTTGGTGTCCAGAATCCCTTACTGTATCATTTCTTTTCGACTCTGATGTTACTTACTATTTACTATTGCTCAGTGATGTCATACAGATTCTTCACACAGCCTCAGCCGCTTACAGACTTCTTTGTCATCTATCATGTGCCCTTCCACTTCCTTCTTATTACTGATTTTTTTTATGCCATCTCTCTTCTGTTGTGTTAATGTATCAGGTTTGGTTTCGATTTGGCTTTGATTGTTTTTGTTATACAGGAAGTGTGTAAGTACGGGGTACAGTAAAAATATCGTTGTTTGAGAATTTACAAGGGAAAAAATTTTCAAAAAATGTAACAAGAATAAAAGGTAGATGTAATACATTGTTATTTTAAAAAATATAATTTTTTTGAAGATTATAATAATATTAACTGTATTAAAAATTTATTGTAAAAGGCAAAGTAATAAAAAAATAGCTAAAGAATTTTCTCAGTCTGGAGTCAAAAAGAGTGAGTATGCACAGCTTTATTCTGCAGGTTTTGCCCACAGCCCGGCTGAGGGTCTGGCCATATTCCAGCTAGCCTGAAAAATGAGTGCTGAGGCCACCTTTGCTTATTTACCTGATGCCTGAGCCTTTGCTGCTTATCCTGCTTTTCTTCCCACTTTTATATTCTTCATTTCTCTCATCTCCCTTTTCAACCTCTTTGAAAATTCTTCCTAACTCACTGCTTCTACTTATCATTTCACTGTCTATTTTTATATCTATCCCACATCTTGTGTGTAGGCATATTATCCATTCATTGCTCTCCTTCTTTCTCTCTCCTCAACTACGGTTCCTTTTTTCCTCACTTGGCAGGTTTCCCTCTCCCCTTTTCTCGTAGTCCATTCCAGGTACCATCTCCACTTTCTCTCTATTCCCCTCTACTCTCTCTTTCCACCCCGCACCTCACATCTGCAGAGCCAGTGCCTTTCCCTAGCTATATAAAAGAGCGCCTTAAGCACTTCTAACAAATTACAGGCCATTAGCACCGCAGTAGCATATCACCAAAGTTTAAAAATGCCTTAAAATATAAAGCCTTTAAATTCTCAGAGCACAAACCCTGCCTTCCCTCGGCAGTCCCCTGCCTTTCTCTGGCACCCACTGCCTTCCCTTGAAATCCCCTAGAATACTTTGGCAAACATTGTCTCTCTCTCTCTCTCTCTCTCTCTCTCTCTCTCTCTCTCTCTCTCTCTCTCTCTCTCTCTCTCTCTCTCTCTCTCTCTCTCTCTCTCTCTCTCTCTCTCTCTCTCTCCTAAAGAAACGAGTATTCCATGCATGTGTTGACCCACTGTCAGTATATTTGAACATTGTCAAGTCAGAATGGAAACACTTTCTCTAACATTACTAAGATTATTTTTCTCTCATGATAATATATAAAAAAAATCAATGATTAGGCGAAATATTTACGAATCACTTAAGAAATAAAGTAAAATTTATTGTTCAAAAACTGAATAATAATGTAAATAAAGAACAGACGGTCAGGGAAAGTATTTCAAATATGATCTGTAAGTAGGCCGGATATAGCGCGCGGACGCCAGAGGCCAGTTAGCAATAAATGGCTAAAAAAATGGCTAAATTCTATGTAAACATGAAGTTAAAAACCATTATGGAAATAGTGAAGGTTACTCTGGAAGAATATCTAGTAAAATCAATGGCATGAATTTTGTGAATAGGTACAGAAAAATATGCATTATTTTTCAAGGAGTATTAACTGATTTGGTAATTACTGAAGACACTTGGTGATGAGTTATTTTCTGTGTCCGTCAACTTCACTAATCAGTACCAACAGAATAATCTCACTAAAGAGAACTAACAGAGATTAGTTTCACTAATCAGTACTAACAGAGATTAGTTTCACTAATCAGAACTAACAGAGGTTAGTTTCACAAATCAGTACTAACAGAAATTAGTTTCACTAATCAGTACTAACAGAGATTAGTTTCACTAATCAGAACTAACAGAGGTTAATTTCACTAATCAGTACTAACAGAGATTAGTTTCACTAATCAGTACTAACAGAGATTAATTTCACTAATCATTACCAACAGAGATTAGTTTCACTCATCAGTACTAACAGAGATTAGTTTCACTAATCAGAACTAACAGAGGTTAATTTCACTAATCAGTACTAACAGAGATTAGTTTCACTAATCAGTACCAACAGAGATTATTTTCACTAATCATTATCAACAGAGATTAGTTTCACTAATCAAAACTAACAGAGATTAGTTTCACAAATCAGTACTAACAGAGATTAGTTTCACTAATCAATACCAACAGAGATTAGTTTCACTAATCAGAACTAACAGAGGTTAAATTCACTAATCAGTACCAACAGAGATTAATTTCACTAATCAGTACCAACAGAGATTAATTTCACTAATCATTACCAAAAGAGATTAGTTTCACTAATCAAAACTAACAGAGATTAGTTCACTAATCAGTACTAACAGAGATTAGCTTCACTAATCCGCATTAACCAAGACGAGTTACACTAACCTACACTAACCAGTCACCTTCCCCCCCCATCTCAAAGGAGGTACTTCGATGCTAGTGATGGGCTCTTGATCCGAGGAATTAGATTTATCGTTCTCGTCCTTGAACTGAAACTGAGTGCATCCCATTCCACCAGAGTTACATATGACCCCTAAGGGTTTAGTGCTTCTCGCAGTATAATACAAATTTCCTAATCTTTACAAAGAACAAAAAGGCACAGTACCGTGACAATACACAAATAACCCGCACAGAGAGAACCTTACGACGTTTCGGTCCGATTTGGATCATTTACAAAGTCACACTTTGTAAATGTGACTTTGTAAATGGTCCAAGTCGGATCGAAACGTCGTCGTAAGATCCTCTCTCCTACGTACGGGAATTATTTGTGTACTAACCTATTCAAACCAGTGACTAGCTCAACTAATCTATTCTTATCACTGTCCCTCTATCACTTCAGATTTGTTGAGCTAACATTGGTTAAAATGAACTCGAGGTTTAAATATCTGATTTAGAGAGTTTTTTTTTGTGGAACCCACTATGTGAACGCTGGACTATGTGAACCCCAGAACCCTGCGAACCAGGGGGTACATAAACACTTGTTTTGAACCCAGGACCGTGTGAACCTTTGATGTGAACCCTGGATAGTGAATATGGACTATTTAAACATTTGATGTGAACCAGCAACTATATCACCCCTGGACAGTGTGAGCCCTGAACAGTGTGAACCTTGGACGGGGGTTCAACCAGGACAGTGTGAATCCTGGCTGGTGTGAACACTGGATGGTGTTACCACTATACGGCGTGAACCCTGGATGGTGTGAACCAGGGCGATGTGAACCCTGGCTGGTGTGAACACTGGACGGTGTGAATATTATACGGCATGAACCCTGGATGGTGTGAACCCTGGATGGTGTGAACCCTGGATGGTGTGAACCCTGGATGGGTGAGAACCCTTCATGCTGAACGTTTGCCAACGCTATAAAAGAATGATCCATGATGACATCAATTTTGAATGATTTCTTAACATACAAATTTTAACATTAAGAGCAAAATCTCTCTGTAACACTAAAATTTACATAAAATTCTGAAAATTAAATACTTGGGCAAAATTAATTAAAATTATATTTACACTATGAACCTTGTAAATTATATACCACAACAAACTCCATCCACCATTATTTTGTATCATACTTAACAAAGCGTGACTTCTGTATCAGTTATTACAATTAATAAAATGGTATAACTGTATGTGTTCTAATTTTTGTAACTTTAAATTAGAATTCTTTGAAATAGAAATGCTTTAGGATTTTCCATAAACATTTATGCTTGATCAAAATGCTTCAAATCTGTCAAAATTGTCCAAATACGAAATATAACAGTTTAGGACATATTTCGTATATTTTTTTTATTTTTAATCGTATGAAAACTTTAATAAATTCTAACATTAATGGATTTTTAGTATTTGGCAAAAGTCACTCTTACTTTATTTCGGTAGTTAAGTTAAGTTAAGTAAGTTAAGTAAGTAAGTTAAGTAAGTTGTTATGTACAGATCCTCCTAGACTTGCCACCTATGTGACTTACATACAACCGAAAAAATACACTCTAAACTAGAAAAATAAAATATATATGTACGTGAATATAGCCTATTAATGATACCGTCAAGTAAGGAACATCATTTTCTGAGTAATGGATTAAGGATTAAATAATTTATTTCCTTACATAGTTTACAATGTGTAATTACAATACTGATTTGCTAAGTGCAAAGAAGGTAAGAAAGAGGGTTGATAAAAATACGAGATAATCATGACAGAAATTTGCTATGTTAAAAGAATGTTGTACAGGTATACGACTTGTACAAGTCGTAATGTAATACCCACATCCGTTCATTTCGAGATCCGACCGGTCGGTCGGAAAGGAACTCGGATGAAAGGCGGGGAAAAATCTGTATATAGTTCTTAGTTATCATTCTAATAATAATAATAATAATAATAATAATAATAATAATAATAATAATAATAATAATAATAATAATAATAAATATATATCATAATATTTTAATTATCAACAGAGTTAAACAATTTATATTCTAACATGTGTATCTGAGAGCACTAATCATTTCAAGATTTAATTATTTTAATCAGAAATTTAAAATTCGTAATACGTCACTTAACTTCACCGGAAAAAAATCGAGCAGAGTTAAGAAATTTATTTTGTTTCACAATGAATTTTGAAATACAAATACATTTACGTTTGGAAATATCTTCTATTTTTAAAATATTTGACTTAAATCTTGCTTTTAGAAGATCCTCTGAAGTAAGGAATAAACTGGTAAATTATTTCCTTGTCTTGTTTACTGGCTGGTTTACTCAGACAAGCACAGCAGTTAGTCGTCTTTATCGCTTATCCCTCGCTTCCTCCTTGCCTGGTTCTCCCTCTTCATCCCTTTTCCTCTGTGTCCTTTCTTATTTTCTTGTCTGGTGTTATCTCTCCGAGTCTTATATATCACCAGTTATTCACGGCTGTATACCTTCAAGGATCTCTCCTCACCTCGTCTCTCCCTACATTCATCAGCCTAAACCCACCATAACACACCATAACATCTCCCCTTATTCCGTCTTCTTCTCTTTTATTTTCCTCCTCTAAATATAGCAACATTGAACAGCGTCTCACCATTCTTCATTTTCTCTCTGTCATTTTGTGTTCGTACTTTACCTTACACATTTCTATTCTGTTTTGTTGTGCCCTTCCTTTGTCCTGATATTTCATTAGCAGCGTTGTCCAGCCCACCCTATACACTATACCTTCCGACTCACCCATTCTTCACTGCTTAATCTTAATCATCATCAGATCACGGAACGGGTGGGGTTTCAACCCAGGACCAGAGAGTCCTAAAACTCACAGGCCAGGACTCACTAGCCATGGGTTCAAATCCCATCAGTTCCTTGATCTGTTTGCAATAGTGTTATTAAGATTTCCTGAATCTTCATCACTATCACCCTCTCCTTCCATCTCACTGTGACATAGTAATTACCATGATTATCCTGGCAAACCTGCGGAACAGTAAAACCAGTCATCATAAAAGAAATTTCGTAAGACTGTGGTAGCTGACCAACTTGTGGCAGATTATACCTGACGATGTCTTTATAGTTGTATTACAACCTCTCACCTCAGGCTGATGCATTTCATTATTACATACATGAAACACAGCCTGTGCGTGGGAATTTGAGAAGAAAAAACCCTTTTTGTTTGGAGAGGGGAGGGTGTAGTATGAGAGGGAAACTCATTGTGTGAGTGGGGATGAGACAGGAAATCCATTGTGCAAGTGGAATCCGTTATGGTACAGTATCCGACAATATGTCATAATGGTAGAATTACTGACAGAATGTTCGGTAAACGGACACAGATGCCGATGCATGCATGTAAGGCTGATGCATGCAGCGGGATGAGACGAAAAGCTGTAAGCCTTCTCCCTAAAAGCTGGCTGCCTTGGATCAACGTGTAGCGCAAGCTGCAAGCCAAGGTATTGTTCAGTGTGGCGAGATTGGTATAGCACTGCGTACCTTGTTCCAAGGTTCGTAGGTTCGAGTCTCCTTCAGCCAGAGATCAGTGTTTATATATATATATATATATATATATATATATATATATATATATATATATATATATATATATATATATATATATCGTGCCCAATAGGTAAAATTGGTCAATTAGCAAGAACTCATTTAAAACAAAGTCCTTTCTAAAATTTTCTCTTATACGTTTAAAGATATATATTTTTTCATTTATGTTAATGTAAAAATTAATAATTTTGTACCAAACGAACTTTAGAAAACTTATCTAAGATTATTATAACAAGCGCAATTTAATTTAGCCTAATCTAACTAAATATATTTTAGATAAGTTTACAATAATTTAATAATAAACAAACATAATGAAATATATTTTTCTCGTTAGGTTCAGAATGATTTTTGCGAACTTACTGCATACACAAATTTTCACTTGCCTTATTTGACAAGAAGATCGTTGCTATTTGAACCAAAATCGTAAGTTTTACATATTCGGCACAAAATATATATATATATATATATATATATATATATATATATATATATATATATATATATATATATATATATATATATATATATATATATAGATAGATAGATAGATAGATAGATAGATAGATAGATAGGGTTGTAAGAGAAGTAAATGCAAGGGTCTTGGCAAGAGGCGTGGAGTTAAAAGATAAAGAATCACACATGAAGTGGGAGTTGTCACAGTTGCTCTTTGCTGATGACACTGTGCTCTTGGGAGATTCTGAAAAGAAGTTGCAAAGGTTGGTGGATGAATTTGGTAGGGTATGTAAAAGAAGAAAATTAAAAGTGAATACAGGAAAGAGTACGGTTATGAGGATAACAAAAAGATTAGGTGATGAAAGATTGGATATCAGATTGGAGGGAGAGAGTATGAAGGAGGTGAATGTATTCAGATATTTGGGAGTGGAGGTGTCAGCGGATGGGTCTATGAAAGATGAGGCGAATCATAGAATTGATGAGGGGAAAAGGGTGAGTGGTGCACTTAGGAGTCTGTGGAGACAAAGAACTTTGTCCTTGGAGGCAAAGAGGGGAATGTATGAGAGTATAGTTTTACCAACGCTCTTATATGGGTGTGAACCATGGGTGATGAATGTTGCAGCGAGGAGAAGGCTGGAGGCAGTGGAGATGTCGTGTCTGAGGGCAATGTGTGGTGTGAATATAATGCAGAGAATTCGTAGTTTGGAAGTTAGGAGGAGGTGCGGGATTACCAAAGCTGTTGTCCAGAGGGCTGAGGAAGGGTTGTTGAGGTGGTTCGGACATGTAGAGAGAATGGAGCGAAACAGAATGACTTCAAGAGTGTATCAGTCTGTAGCGGAAGGTAGGCGGGGTAGAGGTCTGCCAAGAAAAGGTTGGGGGGAGGGGGTAAAGAAGGTTTTGTGTGCGAGGGGCTTGGACTTCCAGCAGGCATGCGCGAGCGTGTTTGATAGGAGTGAATGGAGACAAATGGTTTTTAATACTTGACGTGCTGTTGGAGTGTGAGCAAAGTAACATTTATGAAGGGGTTCAGGGAAACCGGCAGGCCGGACTTGAGTCCTGGAGATGGGAAGTACAGTGCCTGCACTCTGAAGGAGGGGTGTTAATGTTGCAGTTTAAAAACTGTAGTGTAAAGCACCCTTCTGGCAAGACAGTGATGGAGTGAATGATGGTGATAGTTTTTCTTTTTCGGGCCACCCTGCCTTGGTGTGAATCGGTCTGTGTGATAATAAAAAAAAATAATATATATATATATATTTATATATATATATATATATATATATATATATATATATATATATATATATATATATATATATATATATATATATATATATATATATATATATATATATATATATATATATATATATATATATATATATATATATATATATATATATATATATATATATGCAATAAGATCACAGTAAACAGGTGATTTCAAAATATGCAGACCAACCACTCTGAAAGAATAGAGAAATTCCAAGCGCTTTCGTGACTACTCACATTATCAAGGAACTATGAAAGTAAAGCATCAAGGAAGCTATATAAGGGGTCTGGCCAGAACCTCACTATCAGATCCCACAACAGTTAAACACGTGACGCGTGGCGACCCATCTTGAATAGGTCCTTTGCACAACTCACCCACAAACTATTCTACCCAAGAAAATTTAAAAATTATTATTTGTCCAGTGTATTATTAAATTCTTCCCAAATTCTATTAATTATAAATGGATCTAATTTATATAAACCAAAGGAAATATTTATATTATTGTCAAAACTGCTTTTTATGAAACAAGATTCAATTATATTCCTGTCGACCATGGACTTGCTTGATACTACTTTCTCAACTTTTTGAAAATCAATTGGATGGTTAAAATCTCTTACATGAATAAATAGAGCATTGGAATCTTGTCCAGTTCTAATGCTATATTTATGTTGTTTTAATCTTAGTTCGAGATTTTTACCAGTTTGACCGTAATAAACTTTATCGCAAATTTTACAAGGAATCTTATAGACACATCCATCAGCATTTTGGGGGGGAATTCTTTATCAAAAGTTTTTTTTTACTGTATCAAGATTTTTGAATACAACTTTAATATTAAAAGTCTTAAGAAGAGAAGGCATATCATCCAAGTTTTCATGGTAAGGGAGAACCAACATATTTTTAGTTGAATAAGGCTGGTTGTCCCTTTTTGGATTATAAACAGTGTTTCTAGCAACTTTAAAAGATTTATCAATTACATTTCTTGGGTATTTTAAATCATTACCTATTTCATAAATTTTGGATATTTCCTCATCTATGAACTGAGGACTACAAATTCGTAAAGCTCTCAAAAACGTTGATGAGAAAACAGACAGTTTGACTCTATCTTGATGCGAAGATTAATAGTGGACATAGGATGGATGGATGTGTCTATAAGATTCCTTGTAAAATTTGCGATTAAGTTTATTACAGTCAAACTGGTAAAAATCTCGAACTAAGATTAAAACAACATAAATATAGCATTAGAACTGGACAAGATTCCAATGCTCTATTTATTCATATAAGAAATTTTAACCATCCAATTGATTTTCAAAAAGTTGAGAAAGTAGTATCAAGCAAGTCCATGGTCGACAGGAATATAATTGAATCTTGTTTCATAAAAAGCAGTTTTGACAATAATATGAGTATTTCCTTTGGTTTATATAAATTAGATCCATTTATAATTAATAGAATTTGGGAAGAATTTAATAATACACTGGACAAATAATAATTTTTAAATTTTCTTGGGTAGAATAGTTTGTGGGTGAGTTGTGCAAAGGACCTATCCAAGTTGGGTCGCCGCGCGTCACGTGTTTAACCGTTGTGGGATCTGATAGTGAGGTGCTGGCCAGACCCCTTATATAGCTTCCTTGATGCTTTACTTTCATAGTTCCTTGATAATGTGAGTAGTAACGAAAGCGCTTGGAATTTCTCTATTCTTTCAGAGTGGTTGTTTTGCACATATATATAATATATATATAATATATATATATATATATATATATATATATATATATATATATATATATATATATATATATATATATATATATATATATATATATATATATATATATATATATATATATGTACATTTAATAAAGCTTTTATTAAGTAACTGTTATATCCAAAGAGGAATTTTCATTTATCAAAAAGCTTTATTATCGCTTTAAATTATGCATAAATACTACCAACTTTATTAATTTTTGTGTCAAAGTTATTAAGTCTGAAAAATCTTTATGTAATTACAAACTGAGGTCGTGTAAAAATTCATAAATTAAATACTAGAAGTGAACTGATGAAATATGTGTAACTAACTGGTTTATTTTCAGTGACATTAAGTAGTTATTATGTTTTCTGGATGAAAAACTACGATACTTTGCTATAAGCACAGATTGTTCCAATATTTACTCCTCATATTCAGCTAAACAATGCCTTTGTTGCTTTTATTAAACTGGTTCTTTCACTTGGGTTCAACTAGCAAACTTTTGTTTGTGCTTTGGTTTAGTCATTGTTTGCTTTGGTCCACTTAACGCTCGTATGTTTCCAGTTCAGCTCATTCACCGAATAGGTTTATTTGATTAAGTTTAATTAGTAAACAGCTGTTTCTGTTTGGTTCTGTGAGTTTACACGGGCTTCTGGTAAGGTCAAATTAATTCTATTCTATTCCTCTCCTATGTATTTAATCCCATTGGATTGTAAACCAAACTGTCTCACCCACCAATTTCTGTTCATCGCCCTCAAACCTTTCCTTCCTTTCTCTTCCCAGTTCTTGGACTCCAACCACTCTCCCCAGACCATTGTATCCCTTTCCCTCTCCCCAGACCATTGAACCCCTATCCCTCTCCCCAGACCACTGTACCCCTTTCCCTCTCCCCAGACCATTGAACCCCTTTCCCTCTCCCCAGATCATTGTACCCTTTTCCCTCTCCCCAGTTCATTTTACCCCTTTCCCTCTTCCCAGTCCATTGTACTCCTTTCCCTCTCCCCAGACCATTGTACCCCTTTCTCTCTCCCCATACCATTGTACCCCTTTCCCTCTCCCCAGTTCATTGTACCCCTTTTCCTCTCCCCAGACCATTGTACCCCTTTCCCTCTCCCCAGTCCATTGTACCCCTTTCCCTCTCCCCAGACCATTGTACCCCTTTCCCTCTCCCCAGTCCATTGTACCCCGTTCCCTCTCCGCAGTCCTTGGGCTCCAACTTCTCTCACCAGTCCATTGTCCCTCATCCCCTCTAACCAGTCCATTGTACACCTCCCTCCCTGTGTTTAATTTGTTCTTCGTATACAAGATTTGCTCCTCGTAATGGATCCAAACATAACACTACATCTGCTGCCTCTGTATTTGACTGAAGATGTCTACAGCATAGGCGAAACGTTTCAATAATAAAATACTCAACTATTGCACATGTGTCTTACTTATCATAATACACAGTACCGAGAAAAGGAATGACTGGGCCCTGTACGGAAGAAATCTGTAATTCGAGGCCAAGACTAAGACTTGATTCCCTTAACCACACATACAAACACGAAGTAAAACACTTTATATAATAATTATGAAGCTTATCAAAATACTCCTAAGCAAAATTATTTATTAATGTAAATATCTAAATTTAAATTTTCTTTTTCCAACAAGTGTTATGTGTTATGAGGCCACCCTAGGACTCGTGATTATGTGTCATGAAGCCAGCCCAGGACTCGTGAATATGTGTTATGAGGCCAGCCCAGGGCTCATGAATATGTGTTATCAGGCCACCCTAGGACTCGTGAATATGTGTTATGAGACCAGAATAAGTGAAGGAAGGAAGCAAGTTTTAATATTTCCTGACACTTCTCCATAACAGGTGACTGGATGGGTTGGTACTGGTGGTGGAAAGTCAAAATCGTACTCAAAATTATTCGAAAAAACATGTTCATTGTATTGGGACACAGTTTTGATATAAGGGAAGAGGGAGGGAGACAGATATATACAGACTTCACTAGTGTGTTAATTTGGCGGATAACGGCCAATTGTGGATAGTAATAGCTGATGTAATTTGAGATTCAGTGGTGAGTTCTGTATGGGGATATCATCCTTGCTATATTGAGATACGTGTCACGGGGTGTGAGCCCACAGGGATTTAATGTATATTCGAGGTGGATCATTATTTTGTAATGCCAGTGACTGTGTTTATTAACCATACCACGGGTGGGGTTTGAACCCTCGGTCAGAGAGTCTCAAAACTACAGACCGTCACTGTGAGTCACTGTGTTTATTGGTTAGACACTCATTTTTTGAGTGTGATTAAGAGACGCCCAAGATTCTACGAGGAAGAAATTATAGTTATTGGTTAAGAAGGAGTTATTTGTGTCGCCTTTCGAGAAAAAATATTAAGAATAAACTGAAAACCTATTAGGAAATCAACATTAGACTGGTTATTATGTAGGAAAAATAAGAGAAAGGATGATCGAGGGATATGCTGGATAGTATATCTTTGAAATATATGTAAATAAGGTCAGATTAAAAATAAATGAGCCATAAAAAGCACAGGTGCCATAACGTTCACCTCAGACCTGGACACATCCCGTGACTACACATGTTGTTGAACACCATTTGTCACTGTATCTGGCAAGACATGTTAACTTCTTGCACTAGGGAAGACGTTCAGCTGCCAAGGAAAACACTATTAAACAATGAAACCCAACTGAAAATATGTAATTACTGTCATGCCCCTATGGTTAACCTTCCTTTAATATTACATTGCGGTTATTTCCTATAATAGCTAAATTGGAAATGAACGTCCTTGTATTATTAAGACTAATTCTTATTAACAATTATTATAATTTATGTAACATGGTCATGATAAGTTTAATTGGAGGTATAGTAACCTGCCTGCCGTCCGGTGTGCCGGTGTATAGTTAGCCGTGATGTTCGATGGTTATACCCCCCCCTTTCCCCCCCCATTTATGTTCAACTACTCTACTGAGTGTTGGCGAGTCACGTCACGTGACCCACTTTACCTGTATGCTCAAGGTTGAGGGACGAGCAGTGAAGAAGTAGCAGCCAACGAGAACACTCCTGCTCGTCTCTGGTAACTGGCCAAGGTTTATTAGCCGGCCTGGACATATTCTGTTTTATTCTGACTGCTTCCAATTGGGAAACAAGACTTTATATATTAAAGTAATCTCCATTTATATATATGTTATATCTAGGATCTCCTCCTAATCTTCTGTTATGAAAGCCTTATGTATATGTTGGATACTATAGAAGAAACATGCATTCTTAACTTATATACGATAATTCGTATATTATTTCTGGATTTTGTTGTATTATGAATATACTTAATTAAAATTAGGCATTCCGGAGGATCACTATTATTTCCCTAACCTCTCTGACCAAAATTGTTATGCTCTAAAAAGAAGGAAATAGTGGTTACAATACTTGGAGTGTAACAAGTGGGGGCCTGTCCGGGAGCATAACACTGAATTTCCTTTAAAATGAATGTAGAAATGGCAGAGAGGTTTGAAGATATAACAAAGGAGAGATTACAGAATTTGAAGCTTCAGTCTTGTTGGCAATTAGCACGAAGCTTGGGCATAAAATACGACAGGCATTTTACTGCCCAGACAGTCAGATGTATGATACAGAATGTCCTTTTTCCAGATGAGCAGGGTCCAGAGACTGAGAATGGAGAAGCAGATATTCCTTCCTTTTTGAATTCTTTTCTACAGACACCCGAGGCAGAAACTACGACGCTAACAACCCCTACTGGAGACGATGGACATGACCTTCCCGATACTCGGAAACGCTACGCTGCTACAACGACTCCAATTCCATCTCCAAGGACTATATGGGGAACAGAACATCATCAGGCTAAAGAAACGGATCCAGGTAAACCCTTTACAGATGTTTTTGAAACAGAACAAGAAGTCCTTTTGGATGATAAACACGTTCCACCTCAAATCTCTTTAGCCCTTTTGACTACTATTCAATCTAAGGAGAATTTTGAACGTCTAGAACGTATTTTATCGCTTCAAACCTCCTTTGTAGAAGCCCAGAGAAAATTAAAAAGGGCGAATTTTGAACGTGAATCTTTGCTTTATGAACGGGAAGTACTGAGGAAGAAAAGAGAACAGTAATATGTATACAATCCCTTCATTTGACTTTAGTAAAGCAGCCTCTTTGATGCCTAAATTTACTGAGGATAATTTAGATTCATTTTTCGAGGCATTCGAAAATCAGGCGAAGGTGATGCAATGGCCTCCTAAATATTGGGCTGCTTTAATACATTCATCTTTAATAGGAAAAGCTCAAACCATAACTGCAAACTTACCTTTTGAACAATATTCTGATTATACTCAGGTAAAAGATTGTCTTCTGTAAGCTTATGATTTATTACCTGTCAGTTACTTGAAGATGTTTAGAACTCTGAAGAAATATCCTCAGCAGTCTTGGGTGGACTTCGCCAGGGAAAAGCTCTCTGCTTTCGAGCGTTGGCGTAGGGCCGCTGGAGCCGCCTCAGTCGAGTCACTTTCCCAGCTGATGTTGCATGAAGACCTTTTTAAATATTTTCCAGAGAGGGTTCATACTTATCTTTTGACATTTCCTACTACTAACTTGTTAGATACTGCTGCCCACGCAGATCACTTTGAAATTTCCCATGCTATAACCACAGAAATGTCTAAGACCCCGGAAAAGAAATCTACCTCCCAAGGTTTTAGTTAAAGATTGACTGCTAGGAAAGCTATCTCTCTTTATTAAGATCAAACCTGGTAAAGTTACCTACTAGTAATGAACCCCGTCTAGACGTATTATTAGAGGCTTACGGAGGCACAATAATAAAGGTCCCTATTATAAGGATTTATGTAGAACTGCCTGGATATGTAGGCTGGATCAATGTGGGACTTTCAGATAAACCTTTTCCCATTGCCGGGGTGGATCTATTAATCGGGAACGAAATTGATCAATTGGAGATACCCAGAGAGCCTCTGGTTTTAGATAATCCTTGTGATGTAAATTATGCATTAGAATCCTCTGAGGCAGGGCTAGATTTATTTCCCCTTAATGTGGTCACCAGGGCCATGGCTAAGAACTCTAACAATTTGGATATTCAACAGCCTTTAGAAATGTCCGATGAATTTGGTTTGAACTTCCTGTTTAGCGAAGCAATTCAGTCGAGACCCACAGGTGACAAAGTTTTACCAGTCCCTGCGGACCTAGCTAGAAAATGTAATAAAGAAGAATTTCTTATAGCTCTAAAGGACGATAAAAGTTTGACCAATAAAGATAAAGAGGAAGGTTACCTTTTAGATGAAGACGGTTTTCTTTGGAAGAGAAATAATGATAATGATTTGAGTTCAAAAGGAAACTTGGTAGTGGTGCCATCGTCCTTACGTAATATGGTATTTGAACTAGCACATGATAATCCACTGGGAGGTCATTTAGGATCTCGTAAGACAGAGAAAAAGATAAGGAAATATTTTTTTTGGCCTCAGATGAGGACTTGTATTGCTGACAAACTACGGAAATCCCACGTTTGTCAAATAATAGGCAAAACGGCGCACAATCCCGCGTCTGCCCCTTTACTTCCAATAAAATGTCCTGAAGAACGTTTTGAAAGATTAGTTATTGATTGTGTAGGACCGTTGCCCCGCACAAAAAGGGGTAACCAGTATATCTTCATCATAGATATGGCAACGCGGTATCCTGATGCTATCCCAATGTCCAAAATTAATTTCAGAAATATAGTAAGAGCTTTAATACGCTTCTTTGCTCAAATAGGCATACCACGTGAAATTCAATCTGACCAAGGTTCTAATTTTACGTCTAAGGTTTTTAAAGAGGCTATGTCTCGATTAGGAGTAAGACAGATCCTCTCTACAGCATATCATCCCCAGTCACAAGGAGTGCTAGAAAGATTCCACCAAACCCTTAAATCTACTTTACGTGCTTACTGTGAGCAATATTCTCGTGAATGGGACGAAGGTTTACCCTTTCTTCTCTTCGCCCTCCGTGAAGCTGAACAAGAAAGTATTAAATACTCTCCATTTGACTTGATTTTTGGACATCAGGTGCGAGGACCCCTAGCCATATTACGAGATTCTTGGATAGGGAAGAGAGGACCTCTTCATCCCAGTCCTCTACTTTGGAAAGAACATCTCTCCAAATTAAAAAGCTTAGCTGCCGTGAATCTGACAGAAGCTAAAGCCAAAATGAAGAAATCTTATGACCAAAAGGCTAAATCTCGTTCATTCTCTCCAAATGAATTAGTGTTAGTTAAAAACTTAATTCCAGGACATTCTTTAAAACCTAGATATTTGGGGCCATATGAAATAGTAGACAAAGAAAATGAGGTGAATTATCTGGTCCGTGAACCAGGACGTCGTAAGAAAATTAAGAGGTATCACATAGATAACTTGAAGTACGAGTCTAGCCTTCTCCCTACTATTATTACCTCTATTCAACCTACATCCACTGAAATAAGGAATGACACTGTAAGGGAAGTAAGAGAATTTAGACTACATAATTCTGAAGTTTTAAAACAACTAGACCATTTCCTGGAAGTTCTTCCTACCTCCCAAAAATCTCAAATCAAAGAGTTAATCACTAAATATAACTCCATCTTCAAAGATATCCCTACTCCTTGTACATTGGGTTCCCACGATATTGAATTGTTAGAAGATAGTCCAATAAAGCAATCCCCTTACCGGGTCTCTCCTGCTAAGCAAGAATTAATTCAACAAGAAATAAATACATTACTGGAATATAATTTGATAGAACCCAGTTGGACACCTTGGGCCTCTCCCTGTTTATTGGTCCCAAAACCCGATGGTACCGTACGCCTATGCACGGATTACCGTAAAGTAAATTCAGTCACCAAACCAGATGGGTTTCCATTACCCAGGATTGATGATTTAATAGATGCTGTACCCGGTGCCAACTTTGTGACCAGATTAGACTTACTGAGAGGGTATTACCAGGTGCCGTTAACTCCTAGGGCCCAAGAGATTTCCGGGTTCGTAGTTAAGAATGGACTATTTACGTATAAGGTTATGCCTTTCGGCTTGTGTAACGCCGCCTCCTCTTTCCAGAGAATTATGAACATTTTAGTCCAACCCTTAGAAGGTGTAGAGGCATACTTAGACGACCTGGTGTTTTTTAGTGATGACTGGCAGTCTCATTTAGAAAGATTAGAGCAACTACTGAAAGCATTGCAGAAATACAATTTCACTGTAAATTTACAAAAATGTGACTTTGGTAAAGCCCAGATTAAATATCTCGGTTTTAAAATAGGGAAGGGACTAGTAGCCCCCGACCAATTAAAGGTCCAAGCTATTTTAAATTTCCCGACTCCTCAGGGCAGGAAAGCCCTCCAACGATTTTTGGGGATGGCTACTTATTACAGGCGTTTTTGCCCAAACTTTGCTCAAGTTGCCTCCCCCCTGACTAGATTGACCAGTCCTAAATATAAATTTAATTGGGACGAGAATTGTGAAAAAGCTTTTAAACGTTTAAAACGTTTCCTTTCCTCTGCCCCAGTATTGCGTGCACCCAATTTCCAAATTCCTTTCACCCTCCATGTTGATGCCAGTGATGCAGCAATAGGTGCCGTCTTATTGCAATCCTTCCAAAACGATAATATTCTACATCCAATATGTTATTTTTCCTCTAAATTGAAAGAATATCAAAGATCTTATTCAACCATAGAAAAAGAAGCCCTGGCTTTAGTGTTGTCCTTAGAACACTTTGACGTATACCTCGGTTATACTCCTCATGTGATAAATATTTACTCAGACCATAATCCTCTAACTTTCATAAATTCTATGAAATCAAAAAATGTTAGAATATTACGCTGGGCTTTAAGGATCCAACCTTACCGGATCTCCATTTTTCACATAAAGGGTTCGAGCAACATTTTAGCCGATGCTCTCTCTCGCTCCTAATATATGGCCTAACTACGGAAATTCTTTGCAGTCAAGCAGTGTTTCTGGACCAGTTCTAGCAAGTGGATGACTAACCTTGGAATGATGTACCTCCATCCCTATACCAGCTGGTTGGTTTCTTCTACACCATCAGCATCTTAAACGCCGAGATATTTGCTTGTGGGCCGGGGTGTCATGCACCTATGGTTAACCTTCCTTTAATATTACATTGCGGTTATTTCCTTTAATAGCTAAATTGGAAATGAACGTCCTTGTATTATTAAGACTAATTCTTATTAACAATTATTATAATTTATGTAACATGGCCATGATAAGTTTAATTGGAGGTATAGTAACCTGCCTGCCGCCCGGTGTGCCGGTGTATAGTTAGCCGTGATGTTCAACTACTCTACTGAGTGTTGGCGAGTCACGTCACGTGACCCACTTTACCTGTATGCTCAAGGTTGAGGGACGAGCAGTGAAGAAGTAGCAGCCAACGAGAACACTCCTGCTCTGGTAACTGGCCAAGGTTTATTAGCCGGTCTGGACATATTCTGTTTTATTCTGACTGCTTCCAATTGGGAAACAAGACTTTATACATTAAAGTAATCTCCATTTATATATATGTTATATCTAGGATCTCCTCCTAATCGTCTGTTATGAAAGCCTTATGTATATGTTGGATACTATAGAAGAAACATGCATTCTTAACTTATATACGATAATTCGTATATTATTTCTGGATTTTGTTGTATTATAAATATACTTAATTAAAATTAGGCATTCCGGAGGATCACTATTATTTCCCTAACCTCTCTGACCAAAATTGTTATGCTCTAAAAAGAAGGAAATAGTGGTTACAATACTTGGAGTGAACACTATTTGTCACTGTATCTGGCAAGACATGTTAACTTCTTACACTAGGGAAGACGTTCAGCTGCCAAGGAAAACACTATTAAACAATGAAACCCAACTGAAAATATGTAATTACTTATCCAGAATCCTAAGTTAACTCTAACATGGAAAGTACACAATGACACCAGTGTTTCGTTCTCCTGAATCAGGGAATTGTGGTTACATTTCCAATCTGTTACCCAGCAATTAAGATGTTCACTATAAATTTTGTAGTGATTATCGTGAGGTTATGATGGCCGGGCGCTGAGTATACTGCAGATAAATACTAGTTCCTGTTGTTATTCTCCCCTCAAGGAAGGTTCCTTGATGTTGGTGAGGGGCTCTTGATTTAGGGAATTAGATCTGTGCTCCAGTTCCCCGAATTAAGCCTGAATGCCTTCCACATCCCCCCCCCAGGCGCTGTATAATCCTCCGGGTTTAGCGCTTCCCCTTGATTATAATAATAATAATGTTATTCTGGTGGTGATTATGTCAGACGGATTGGATAGGTGGTAGATAATGCTACTGGTTTTTAAGGTAAATTATGATTGGACAAGTGATTGAAGGTGGATAGTGGTTACTGAGCCAGGCTATGATTGGACAACTGGGAGATAGTGGTTACTGGTGTTTATATCTTGTTGGCCCCTCAAGGAAGGTTCCTTGATGTTGGTGAGGGGCTCTTGATTTAGGGAATTGGATCTGTGCTCCAGTTCCCCGAATTAAGCCTGAATGCCTTCCACATCCCCCCCCCCCAGGCGCTGTATAATCCTCTGGGTTTAGCGCTTCCCCCTTGATTATAATAATAATAATATATCTTGTTGACATTCCTAAGATAATTCATTATTCTTCCATGAATTCTCTGGCACGACTCAGTGGGGTCAACATGCCATTTTAAAGTCATTATATTTAGTTACTTGTGAAATATAATGAAAGCATAATTATAAATACTTGCTTCGTGTTTTTTTTTTGTGTGTGTGTTTAACAGGTATTAGTTGGGTATACTGTTAATATTGTTGTACCTTTGGCTATTTGTTATTGATAAAGAAGACTGAGAACAAGAAACTAATACAATTCCTTCTAAATAAAACATAATTGGGTGTAACACCGCGAAATTACAAAAAAGTATTACTTTACTTGCGACAAAATTGTTATAAGTTTTAACGCCATGATAAAAGAACTTTGAATACTGTAATAATTTTTCAATTTTGAAAGCCATGAAAAATACAGAAGACTGTACTATCACTTAAACTATTTATAACTAAAATTCAGAGTGGAAATTCCATCTACGTGAAGTTTCGATCCGTCGTGCGCTATTACAAAGTCGCGAGTGATAAAGAAAGAGGTAGGAGGCCAGAGGTCTGGTCAGCATAGTGGGACGTGAGACGACTGCTAATGTTTGGTAACTTAACCTAACAGACCATGTTCTCATACATCCTACAACTCTGACTTTACTTCTGGCTTTCTAACTCTTTCTCACTCGCAACTTGATGATCCACGACGAAATCGAAATCTCATCCACTTGATTTTCCAAATTTTGGAATTTCTAGTAAGTCAAGTGTGGTATTCTCCGCCATCGTTCTAAGCTATCTCTACACATCTCACCACAGAATCATTCAAAAGGAAATAAAGAGTGAATGTTAAGTTCTGTTGGTGTGCATTGAAGGAGAGTTATAGGATGAAGGATGTATGAGAGCTGGAAGATACTAGAGGATGTGTTAGTGTAAGCTGGAGTATATGAATGTTTGGATGGAGGGATAGAAGGTGTAAAGTGCTGAATGAATAATGGAGGATGTAGAGTGTTGTGGAGGTGTTGTGGAGGATGTAGAATGTGGTGAAGGAGTAGGAATGTGTTGGAGTCGTGGAGGATACAGGAAACTGTTGGAGTGTTGGAGGATGTAGGAATGTGTTGGAGGATGTAGGAATGTGTTGGAGGATGTAGGAATGTGTTGGAGGATGTAGGAATGTGTTGGAGGATGTAGGAATGTGTTGGAGGATGTAGGAATGTGTTGGAGGATGTAGGAATGTGTTGGAGGATGTAGGAATGTGTTGGAGGATGTAGGAATGTGTTGGAGGATGTAGGAATGTGTTGGAGGATGTAGGAATGTGAGGGTAAGACACATGTGCAACATCTGGGCATCTTTATTGTAGACGTTTCGCCATCCAGTGGCTTTATCAATACAAAATCCAGTGGTAGAACTATGTACAGAAGATGAGGTAATCAGTCCCTCAACCTAGGAGTAGGTGCGAACAGCACCATAGTCGTGAAGAATCTCCACGACTATGGTGCTGTTCGCACCTACTCCTAGGTTGAGGGACTGATTACCTCATCTTCTGTACATAGTTCTACTGTCTTCAAGTTATGTCCTGGATTTTGTATTGATAAAGCCACTGGATGGCGAAACGTCTACAATAAAGATGCCCAGATGTTGCACATGTGTCTTACTCTCATCTTGTCGTTATTATATACCATTCGTACACGATGTAGGAATGTGTTGGAGTGGTGGAGGATGTAGGAATGTGTTGGAGTGGTGGAGGATGTAGGAATGTGTTGGAGTGGTGGAGGATGTAGGAATGTGTCGGAGTGGTGGAGGATGTAGGAATGTGTTGGAGTGGTGGAGGATGAGTGTCTCGAGGACCGTCATCAAAACGTACATAAAAAAAAAAAACGTGATGTTTGGCGCTATAAACCCACAAGAGTGGGTCCTCTACGCCTGTAAGGGCTCTTCATCCAAGGAATTGGATGTGACATTCCATGCCTTAGATCAAACTTGGTTACCACCTGCCATTCGTCCAGTATTACCCCTCAGGGTTTACCACCACCCTCCCCATAAATGCAATAATAATTCAAAATATTAACGAGACTTCGTTACCAGCTAGACATTAATATTTCGTTTATTTTTACTAATGTATCGTCATGTATTTATATTAACGTAACCTAAATAGATTAATAAATAAATAAATTTGCTTAATGCCTTCAGTAACGAACAAAAAAGGGAATAACGTGAGTGGAACAATACATAATTAACCAAAACATAGCAGACAGAAAGTCATGATGAGGTTTCGGTCCGACATGGACCATTGATAAGTCACATAATTTGTATTGTGAATGATCCAAAACGGACCGAAACGTCGTCATAAGCATTTTAAGAATATAAGAACACAAAGGAGGAAGATTGCTGTAGGCTTTTTAGCCCATACCGGGCACGTCCTTCACAAATCCAACCCACTAACAGAATATTTGCTCATTAACCTAACAGTTTTAACCTAACAGTATTGACCTAACAGTAAGCTCTGATAAATCTACTAACTCATGTGCAAGTTCCACTCATATCCAACCCCTCTCACTTATGTATTTATCCTGCCTAAATTTGAAACTACCCAAGGTTTTAGCTTCAATAACCCTACTAGGCAAACCGTTTCTTTCTCTTATTTGTGGGTTGTTTGTGTAGTAATGTATATATTGTAATGTGAGATGAGAGAATGTATGGTCTTACTACAGGGAGACCTTGAGAGTCTTAGAGTACTTCAAAGATGACGTTGTATTATCTTAGAAATAATGTGTTGTCTTGGAGGATGTGGTATTGTCTTCGAGGATGAGGTATTGTCTTGGGAGATGAGTTATTGCCTTGGAAATGCGGTATTGCATTGGAGGATGCGGTATTGTCTCTGATTATACGGTAGTGTCTGGGGACATGAGATAATGTCTTTGGGGATGTGAGATTGTCTTGGAGGATGATCATTTGTTTCGGAGGATGTGGTGTTGTTTTGGAAGATGTGGTATTGTGGTGGAGGATGTGGTATTGTGGTGGAGGATATAGTATTGTGGTGGAGGATGTGGTATTGTCTTGGAAGATGTGGTATTGTGGTGGAGGATGTGGTATTGTGATGGAGGATATAGTATTGTGGTGGAGGATGTGGTATTGTCTTGAAAAATGTGATATTGTGGTGGAGGATGTGGTATTGTGGTGGAGGATATAGTATTGTGGTGGAGGATGTGGTATTGTCTTGGAAGATGTGGTGTTGTGGTGTAGGATGTAGTATTGTGGTGGATCAAGTGGTATTGTGGTGGAGGATGTGGTATTGCCTTGAAAGATGTGGTATTGTCTTGGAAGATGTGGTGTTGTGGTTGAGGATGTGGTATTTTGATGGTGGATATAGGATTGTGTTGGAGGATATGGTATTATGGTGGAGGATGTGGCATCATAGTGGAGGATGTGGAATTGTGGTGGAGGATGTATTGTGGTGGAGGATGTTGTATTGTGGTGGAGGATGTTGTATTGTGGTGGATGATATAGTATTGTGGTGGAGGATGTGGTATTGTCGTGAAGGATGTATTATTGTGGTTGAGGATGTGGTATTGTGGTGGAGGATGTGGTATTGTCTTGGAAGATGTGGTATTGTGGTGGAGGATGTGGTATTGTCTTTTAAGATGTGGTGTTGTGGTGGAGGATATAGTATTGTGGTGTAGATTGTGGTATTTTGATGGTGGATATAAGATTGTGTTGGAGGATATGGTATTATGGTGGAGGATGTGGCATCATAGTGGAGGATGTGGTATTGTGGTTGAGGATGTTGTATTGTGGTGGAGGATGTTGTATTGTGGTGGATGATATAGTATTGTGGTGGAGGATGTGGTATCGTCGTGAAGGATGTATTATTGTGGTTGAGGATGTGGTATTGTGGTGGAGGATGTGGTATTGTTGTTGAGGATGTGGTATTGTGGTGGAGGATGTGTTATCGTAGTGGAGGATGTGGTATTGTGGTTGAGGATGTGGTATCAAAGTGGAGGATGTGGTAATGTTGAGGATGTGGTATTGTGGTGGAGGATGTTGTATTGTGGTGGAGGATGTTGTCTTGTGATGGAGGATATAGTATTGTGGAGGAGGATATGGCATTATGTTGGAGGATGTGATATCGTAGTGGAGGATGTGATATTGTGGTGCAAAATGTGATATTGTGGTGGAGGATGTTGTATTGTGGTGGAGGACGTGGTATTGTCTTGGAAGATGTGGTATTATGGTGGAGGATGTGGTATTGTCTTAGAAGATGTGGTGTGGTGATGGAGGATATAGTATTGTGGTGGAGGATGTTGTATTTTGATGGAGGATATATTATTGTGGTGGAGGATATGGTATTATGGTGGAGGATGTGTTATCGTAGTGGAGTATGTGGTATTGTGGTTGAGGATGTGGTATTGTGGTGGAGGATGTTGTATGGTCGTAGAGGATGTTGTATTGTGGTGGAGGATGTGTTATAGTGCTTGAGGATGTGGTATTGTGGTGGAGGATAGACTGAGGGCCCTGAATCTGCACTCTCTCGAAAACCGTAAAATTAGGGGGGATATGATCGAGGTGTATAAATGGAAAACAGGAATAAATAAAGGAGATGTAAATAGTGTGCTGAAAATTTCCAGCCAAGACAGGACTCGCAGCAATGGTTTCAAGTTGGAAGCAGCGTTGTATAGCCCTTGTGGCTTAGCGCTTCTTTTTTGATTATAATAATAATAATTCAAGTTGGAAAAATTCAGATTCAGGAAGGATATAGGAAAGCACTGGTTTGGGAATAGAGTTGTGGATGAATGGAACAAACTCCCGAGTACAGTTATTGAGGCTAAAACGTTGTGTATTTTTAAAAACAGGTTAGATAAATACATAGATGAGGGCATAAAGAGCGACATCGGCAAGTTTGCCGATGACACCAAAATAGGCCGTCGAATTCATTCTGACGAGGACATTCGAGCACTCCAGGAAGATTTGAATAGACTGATGCAGTGGTCGGAGAAGTGGCAGATGCAGTTTAATATAGACAAATGCAAAGTTCTAAATGTTGGACAGGACAATAACCATGCCACATATAAACTAAATAGCGAAAAAGATTTAGGAGTTCTGGTTAGAAGTAATCTGAAACCAAGACAACAGTGCATAAGTGTTCGCAATAAAGCTAATAGAATCCTTGGCTTCATATCAAGAAGCATAAATAATAGGAGTCCTCAGGTTGTTCTTCAACTCTATACATCCTTGGTTAGGCCTCATTTAGATTATGCTGCACAGTTTTGGTCACCGTATTACAGAATGGATATAAATTCTCTGGAAAATGTATTTATTACCAAGGTTTATACCACAAAGGAGGATGACATAAGAACATAAGAAAGGAGGAACACTGCAGCAGGCCTGTTGGCCCATACTAGGCAGGTCCTTTACAATTCATCCCACTAACAAAACATTTGCCCAACCCTATTTTCAATGCCACCCAAGAAACAAGCTCCGATGTGCAAGTCCCACTCAAATCCAACCCCTCCCACTCATGTACTTATCCAACCTAAATTTGAAACTACCCAAAGTCCTAGCCTCAATAACCCAACTAGGTAGACTGTTCCACTCATCAACTACCCTATTTCCAAACCAATACTTTCCTATGTCCTTTCTAAATCTAAACTTATCTAATTTAAATCCATTACTGCGGGTTCTCTCTTGGAGAGATATCCTCAAGACCTTGTTAATATCCCCTTTATTAATACCTATCTTCCACTTATACACTTCGATCAGGTCTCCCCTCATTCTTCGTCTAACAAGTGAATGTAACTTAAGAGTCTTCAATCTTTCTTCATAAGGAAGATTTCTAATG